>NW_028140622.1:0-20796 GCF_965202585.1 Thalia democratica | reverse complement strand
TAATAATAATAATAATAATAATAATAATAATAATAATAATAATAATAATAATAATAATAATAATAATAATAATAATAATAATAATAATAATAATAATAATAATAATAATAATAATAATAATAATAATAATAATAATAATAATAATAATAATAATAATAATAATAATAATAATAATAATAATAATAATAATAATAATAATAATAATAATAATAATAATAATAATAATAATAATAATAATAATAATAATAACAATAATAATAATAATAATAATAATAACAATAATAATAATAATAATAATAATAATAATAATAATAATAATAATAATAATAATAATAATAATAATAATAATAATAATAATAATAATAATAATAATAATAATAATAATAATAATAATAATAATAATAATAATAATAATAATAATAATAATAATAATAATAATAATAATAATAATAATAATAATAATAATAATAATAATAATAATAATAATAATAATAATAATAATAATAATAATAATAATAATAATAATAATAATAATAATAATAATAATAATAATAATAATAATAATAATAATAATAATAATAATAATAATAATAATAATAATAATAATAATAATAATAATAATAATAATAATAATAATAATAATAATAATAATAATAATAATAATAATAATAATAATAATAATAATAATAATAATAATAATAATAATAATAATAATAATAATAATAATAATAATAATAATAATAATAATAATAATAATAATAATAATAATAATAATAATAATAATAATAATAATAATAATAATAATAATAATAATAATAATAATAATAATAATAATAATAATAATAATAATAATAATAATAATAATAATAATAATAATAATAATAATAATAATAATAATAATAATAATAATAATAATAATAATAATAATAATAATAATAATAATAATAATAATAATAATAATAATAATAATAATAATAATAATAATAATAATAATAATAATAATAATAATAATAATAATAATAATAATAATAATAATAATAATAATAATAATAATAATAATAATAATAATAATAATAATAATAATAATAATAATAATAATAATAATAATAATAATAATAATAATAACAATAATAATAATAATAATAATAATAATAATAATAATAATAATAATAATAATAATAATAATAATAATAATAATAATAGTAATAACAATAATAATAATAATAATAATAATAATAATAATAATAATAATAATAATAATAATAATAATAATAAAAATAATAATAATAATAATAATAATAATAATAATAATAATAATAATAATAATAATAATAATAATAATAATAATAATAATAATAATAATAATAATAATAATAATAATAATAATAATAATAATAATAATAATAATAATAATAATAATAATAATAATAATAATAATAATAATAATAATAATAATAATAATAATAATAATAATAATAATAATAATAATAATAATAATAATAATAATAATAATAATAATAATAATAATAATAATAATAATAATAATAATAATAATAATAATAATGATAATGATAATAATAATAATAGTAATAGTAATAATAATAATAATAATAATAATAATAATAATAATAATAATAATAATAATAATAATAATAATAATAATAATAATAATAATAATAATAATAATAATAATAATAATAATAATAATAATAATAATAATAATAATAATAATAATAATAATAATAATAATAATAATAATAATAATAATAATAATAATAATAATAATAATAATAATAATAATAATAATAATAATAATAATAATAATAATAATAATAATAATAATAATAATAATAATAATAATAATAATAATAATAATAATAATAATAATAATAATAATAATAATAATAATAATAATAATAATAATAATAATAATAATAATAATAATAATAATAATAATAATAATAATAATAATAATAATAATAATAATAATAATAATAATAATAATAATAATAATAATAATAATAATTATAATAATAATACTAATAATAATAATAATAATAATAATAATAATAATAATAATAATAATAATAATAATAATAATAATAATGATAATAATAATAATAGTAATAGTAATAATAATAATAATAATAATAATAATAATAATAATAATAATAATAATAATAATAATAATAATAATAATAATAATAATAATAATAATAATAATAATAATAATAATAATAATAATAATAATAATAATAATAATAATAATAATAATAATAATAATAATAATAATAATAATAATAATAATAATAATAATAATAATGATAATGATAATAATAATAATAGTAATAGTAATAATAATAATAATAATAATAATAATAATAATAATAATAATAATAATAATAATAATAATAATAATAATAATAATAATAATAATAATAATAATAATAATTTTTAACATAGAAAGTTTTACATCACAGTAACATCATGTCAACTTCTTCGTCTCTCCATCATCTTCCTTTTGAACTTATTCGTCTCTCCATCATATTCCTCGTCACCTCTTTGTCTCTCCATCATCTTCCTTGTCAACTTCTTCGTCTCTCCTTCATCTTCCTTGTAAACTTCTTCGTCTCTCCATCATCTTCCATGTCAACTTCTTCGTCTCTCCATCTTCTTCCATGTTAACTTCTTTGTCTCTCCATCATCTTCCATGTCAACTACTTCGTCTCTCCATCATCTTCCATGTCAACTTTTTCGTCTCTCCATCATCTTCCATGTCAACTTCTTTGTCTCTCCATCATCTTCCATGTCAACTTCTTTGTCTCTCCATCATCTTCCATGTCAACTTCTTCGCCCTCAATCATCTTCCATGTCAACTTCTTCGTCTCTCCATCATCTTCCTTGTCAAATTTTTCGTCTCTCCATCATCTTCTATGTCTACTTCTTCGTCTTTGCATCATCTTCCTCGTCAACTTCTTCATCTCTCCATCATCTTCTATGTCAACTTCTTCATCTCTCAACATCTTCCATGTCAACTTCTTTGTCTCTTCATCATCTTCGATGTCAACTTCTTCGACTCTCCATCATCTTCTAGGTCAACATCTTCGTCTCTCAATCATCTTCCATGTCAACTTTTACGTCTCTCCATCATCTTCCATGTTCACTTCTCCGTCTTTCCATCATCTTACTTGTCAACTTCTTCGTCTCCCATCTTTTTCCATGTCAACTTCTTCGCCTCTCCATCATCCAGAATGTCAACTTCTTCGTCTCTCCATCATCTTCCTTGTCAATTTATTCGTCTCTCCATCATCTTCCATGTCAACTTCTTCGTCTCTCCATCATCTTCCATGTCAACTTTTTCGTCTCTCCATCATCTTCCATGTTAACTTCTTTATCTCTCCATCATCTTCCTTGTCAACTTTTTTGAGTCTCCATCATCTTCCATGTCAACTTCTTCGTCTCTTGATCATCTTCCTTGTGAACTTCTACGTCTCTCCATCATCGTCCTTGTGAACTTCTTCGTCTCTCCATCATCTTCAACGTCAACTTCTTCGTCTCTACACCATCTTCCATGTCAACTTCTTTGTCGTTCCATTATCTTCCTAGTTAACTTCTTCGTCTCTCCATCATCTTCCATGTCAACTTCTTCGTCTCTCCATCATCTTCCAATTTAACTTCTTTGTCTCTCCATCAAATTCCATGTAGACTTCTTCGTCTCTCCATCATCTTCCTTGTCAACTTCTTCGTCTCCCATCTTCTTCCATGTCAACTTCTCTGTCTCTCCATCATCTTCCTTGTCAACTTCCTCGTCTCTCCATCATCTTCCATGTCAACTTCTTCGTCTCTCCATTATCTTCCTCGTCAACTTCTTCGTCTCTCCATCATCTTCCATGTGAACTTCTTAGTCTCTCCATCATCTTCCATGTCAACTTCTTCGTCACTCCATCATCTTCCATGTTAACTTCTTTGTCTTGACCCATCATCTTCCATGTCACTTCTTCGTCTCCAGCCATCATCTTTCATGTCAACTTATTCGTCTCTCCATCATCTTCCTTGAAAACTTCTTCGTCTCTCCATCATCTTCCTTGAAAACTACTTCGTCTCTCCATCATCTTCCTTTTGAACTTCTTCGTCTCTCCATCATCTTCCTCGTCACCTTCTTTGTCTCTCCATCCTCTTCCTTTTTAACTTCTACGTCACTCCATCATCTTCCATGTCAACTTTTTCGTCTCTCGATCATCTTCCATGTCAACTTCTTTGTCTCTCCATCATCTTCCATGTCAACTTCTTCGTTTCTCCATCATCTTCCATGTCAACTTCTTCGTCTCTCAATCATCTTCCATCTCAACTTCTACGTTTCTCCATCATCTTCCTTGTCAACTTTTTCGTCTCTCCATCATCTTCTATGTCTACTTCTACGTAATTGCATCATCTTCCTCGTCAACTTCTTTATCTCTCCATCATCTTCCATGTCAACTTCTTCGTCTCTCCATCATCTTCCATGTCAACTTCTTCGGCTCTCCATCATCTTCCATGTCAACATCTTCGTCTGTCCATCATCTTCCATGTCAACTTCTTCGTCTCTCCATCATCTTCTATGTACACTACTCCGTCTTTCTATTATCTTACTTGTCAACTTCTTCGTCTCCCATCTTTTTCCATGTCAACTTCTTCGTCTCTTCATCATCTTCCTTGTGAACTCCTACGTCTCTCATCGTCCTTGTGAACTTCTTCGTCTCTCCATCATCTTCAACGTCAACTTCTTCGTCTCTCCATCATCTTCCATGTCAACTTCTTTGTCGTTCCATTATCTTCCTAGTTAACTTCTTCGTCTATAATAATAATAATAATAATAATAATAATAATAATAATCAGTACAACTATGACATCACAGTAGATTATAACAGTACAACTATCACATCACAGTAGGTTGCAACAGTACAACTATCACATCACAGTAGGTTTCAACAATACAACTATCACATCACAGTATATCGAAACAATACAACTATCACATCACAGTAAAACTTTAGGATAAAACTATTGCAAGACAGTTGATTTTAACATAGAAAGTTTGACATCACAGTAACATCATGTCAACTTCTTCGTCTCTCCATCATCTTCCATGTCAACTTCTTCGTCTCTCCATCATCATCCTTGAAAACTTCTTCGTCTCTCCATCATTTTCCTTTTGAACTTATTCGTCTCTCCATCATCTTCCTCGTCACCTTTTTGTCTCTCCATCATCTTCCTTGTCAATTGCTTTGTCTCTCCTTCATCTTCCTTGTAAACTTCTTCGTCTCTCCATCATCTTCCATGTCAACTTCTTCGTCTCTCCATCTTCTTCCATGTTAACTTCTTTGTCTCTCCATCATCTTCCATGTCAACTTTTTCGTCTCTCCATCATCTTCCATGTCAACTTCTTTGTTTCTCCATCATCTTCCATGTCAACTTCTTCGTCTCTCCATCATCTTCCATGTCAAATTCTTCGCCTTCAATCATCTTCCATGTCAACTTCTTCGTCTCTCCATCATCTTCCATGTCAACTTTTTCGTCTCTCGATCATCTTCTATGTCTACTTCCTCGTCTTTGCATCATCTTCCTCGTCAGCTTCTCCGTCTTTCCATCATCTTACTTGTCAACTTCTTCGTCTCCCATCTTTTTCAATGTCAACTTCTTCGCCTCTCCATTATCCAGAATGTCAACTTCTTCGTCTCTCCATCATCTTCCTTGTCAACTTATTCGTCTCTCCATCATCTTCCATGTCAACTTCTTCGTCTCTCCATCATCTTCCATGTCAATTTTTTCGTCTCTCCATCATCTTCCATGTTAACTTCTTTATCTCTAAATCATCTTCCTTGTCAACTTTTTTGTGTCTCCATCATCTTCCATGTCAACTTCTTCGTCTCTCGATCATCTTCCTTGTGAACTTCTACGTCTCTCCATCATCGTCCTTGTGAACTTCTTCGTCTCTCCATCATCTTCAACGTCAACTTCTTCGTCTCTACATCATCTTCCATGTCAACTTCTTTGTCGTTCCATTATCTTCCTAGTTAACTTCTTCCTCTCTCCATCATCTTCCATGTCAACTTCTTCGTCTCTCCATCATCTTCCAATTTAACTTCTTTGTCTCTCCATCAAATTCCATGTAGACTTCTTCGTCTCTCCATCATCTTCCTTGTCAACTTCTTCGTCTCCCATCTTCTTCCATGTCAACTTCTTCGTCTCTCCATCGTCTTTTTTGTCAACTTCCTCGTCTCTCCATCATCTTCCATGTCAACTTCTTCGTCTCTCTATTATCTTCCTCGTCAACTTCTTCGTCTCTACATCATCTTCCATGTGAACTTCTTCGTCTCTCCATCATCTTCCATGTCAACTTTTTCGTCACTCCATCATCTTCCATGTTAACTTCTTTGTCTTGACCCTTCATCTTCCATGTCACTTCTTCGTCTCCAGCCATCATCTTTCATGTCAACTTCTTCGTCTCTCCATCATCTTCCTTTTGAACTTCTTCGTCTCTCCATCATCTTCCTCGTCACCTTCTTTGTCTCTCCATCCTCTTCCTTGTCAACTTCTTCGTCACTCCATCATCTTCCATGTCAACTTTTTCGTCTCTCCATCATCTTCCATGTCAACTTCTTTGTCTCTCCATCATCTTCCATGTCAACTTCTTCGTTTCTCCATCATCTTCCATGTCAACTTCTTCGTCTCTCAATCATCTTCCATCTTAACTTCTACGTTTCTCCATCATCTTCCTTGTCAACTTTTTCGTCTCTCCATCATCTTCTATGTCTACTTCTACGTCTTTGCATCATCTTCCTCGTCAACTTCTTCATCTCTCCATCATCTTCCATGTCAATTTCTTCGTCTCTCCATCATCTTCCATGTCAACTTCTTCGACTCTCCATCATCTTCCATGTCAACATCTTCGTCTGTCCATCATCTTCCATGTCAACTTCTTCGTCTCTCCATCATCTTCCATGTACACTACTCCGTCTTTCTATTATCTTACTTGTCAACTTCTTCGTCTCCCATCTTTTTCCATGTCAACTTCTTCGTCTCTTCATCATCTTCCTTGTGAACTCCTACGTCTCTCATCGTCCTTGTGAACTTCTTCGTCTCTCCATCATCTTCAACGTCAACTTCTTCGTCTTTCCATCATCTTCCATGTCAACTTCTTTGTCGTTCCATTATCTTCCTAGTTAACTTCTTCGTCTATAATAATAATAATAATAATAATAATAATAATAATAATAATAATAATAATAATAATAATAATAATAATAATAATAATAATAATAATAATAATAATAATAATAATAATAATAATAATAATAATAATAATAATAATAATAATAATAATAATAATCAGTACAACTATGACATCACTGTAGATTATGACAGTACAACTATCACATCACAGTAGATTATAACAGTACAACTATCACATCACAGTAGGTTGCAACAGTACAACTATCACATCACAGTAGGTTTCAACAATACAACTATCACATCACAGTATATCGAAACAATACAACTATCACATCACAGTAAAACTTTAGGATAAAACTATTGCAAGACAGTTGATTTTAACATAGAAAGTTTTACATCACAGTAACATCATGTCAACTTCTTCGTCTCTCCATCATCTTCCTTGTCAACTTCTTCGTCTCTCCATCATCATCCTTGAAAACTTCTTCGTCTCTCCATCATCTTCCTTTTGAACTTATTCGTCTCTCCATCATCTTCCTCGTCACCTCTTTGTCTCTCCATCATCTTCCTTGTCAACTTCTTCGTCTCTCCTTCATCTTCCTTGTAAACTTCTTCGTCTCTCCATCATCTTCCATGTCAACTTCTTCGTCTCTCCATCTTCTTCCATGTTAACTTCTTTGTCTCTCCATTATCTTCCATGTCATCTTCTTCGTCTCTCCATCATCTTCCATGTCAACTTTTTCGTCTCTCCATCATCTTCCATGTCAACTTCTTTGTCTCTCCATCATCTTCCATGTCAACTTCTTCGTCTCTCCATCATCTTCCATGTCAACTTCTTCGCCTTCAATCATCTTCCATGTCAACTTCTTCGTCTCTCCATCATCTTCCTTGTCAATTTTTTCGTCTCTCCATCATCTTCTATGTCTACTTCTTCGTCTTTGCATCATCTTCCTCGTCAACTTCATCATCTCTCCATCATCTTCCATGTGAACTTCTTCGTCTCTCCATGATCTTCCATGTCAACTTCTTTGTCTCTCCATCATCTTCGATGTCAACTTCTTCGACTCTCCATCATTTCTAGGTCAACATCTTCGTCTCTCCATCATCTTCCATGTCAACTTCTTCGTCTCTCCATCATCTACCATATTCACTTCTCCGTCTTTCCATCATCTTACTTGTCAACTTCTTCGTCTCCCATCTTTTTCCATGTCAACTTCTTCGCCTCTCCATCATCCAGAATGTCAACTTCTTCGTCTCTCCATCATCTTCCTTGTCAACTTATTCGTCTCTCCATCATCTTCCATGTCAACTTCTTCGTCTCTTTATCATCTTCCATGTCAACTTTTTCGTCTCTCCATCATCTTCCATGTTAACTTCTTTATCTCTCCATCATCTTCCTTGTCAACTTTTTTGTGTCTCCATCATCTTCCATGTCAACTTCTTCGTCTCTCGATCATCTTCCTTGTGAACTTCTACGTCTCTCCATCATCGTCCTTGTGAACTTCTTCGTCTCTCCATCATCTTCAACGTCAACTTCTTCGTCTCTACATCATCTTCCATGTCAACTTCTTTGTCGTTCCATAATCTTCCTAGTTAACTTCTTCGTCTCTCCATCATCTTCCATGTCAACTTCTTCGTCTCTACATCATCTTCCAATTTAACTTCTTTGTCTCTCCATCAAATTCCATGTAGACTTCTTCGTCTCTCCATCATCTTCCTTGTCATCTTCTTCGTCTCCCATCTTCTTCCATGTCAACTTCTTCGTCTCTCCATCACCTTCCTTGTCAACTTCCTCGTCTCTCCATCATCTTCCATGTCAACTTCTTCGTCTCTCCATTATCTTCCTCGTCAACTTCTTCGTCTCTCCATCATCTTCCATGTGAACTTCTTCGTCTCTCCATCATCTTCCATGTCAACTTCTTCGTCACTCCATCATCTTCCATGTTAACTTCTTTGTCTTGACCCATCATCTTCCATGTCACTTCTTCCTCTCCAGCCATCATCTTTCATGTCAACTTCTTCGTCTCTCCATCATCTTCCATGTCAACTTTTTCGTCTCTCCATCATCTTCCATGTCAACTTCTTTGTCTCACCATCATCTTCCATGTCAACTTCTTCGTTTCTCCATCATCTTCCATGTCAACTTCTTCGTCTCTCAATCATCTTCCATCTTAACTTCTACGTTTCTCCATCATCTTCCTTGTCAACTTTTTCGTCTCTCCATCATCTTTTATGTCTACTTCTACGTCTTTGCATCATCTTCCTCGTCAACTTCTTCATCTCTCCATAATCTTCCATGTCAATTTCTTCGTCTCTCCATCATCTTCCATGTCAACTTCTTCGACTCTCCATCATCTTCCATGTCAACATCTTCGTCTGTCCATCATCTTCCATGTCAACTTCTTCGTCTCTCCATCATCTTCCATGTACACTACTCCGTCTTTCTATTATCTTACTTGTCAACTTCTTCGTCTCCCATCTTTTTCCATGTCAACTTCTTCGTCTCTTCATCATCTTCCTTGTGAACTCCTACGTCTCTCATCGTCCTTGTGAACTTCTTCGTCTCTCCATCATCTTCAACGTCAACTTCTTCGTCTCTCCATCATCTTCCATGTCAACTTCTTTGTCGTTCCATTATCTTCCTAGTTAACTTCTTCGTCTATAATAATAATAATAATAATAATAATAATAATAATAATAATAATAATAATAATAATAATAATAATAATAATAATAATAATAATAATAATAATAATAATAATAATAATAATAATAATAATAATAATAATAATAATAATAATAATAATAATAATAATAATAATAATAATAATAATAATAATAATAATAATAATAATAATAATAATAATAATAATAATAATAATAATAATAATAATAATAATAATAATAATAATAATAATAATAATAATAATAATAATAATAATAATAATAATAATAATAATAATAATAATAATAATAATAATAATAATAATAATAATAATAATAATAATAATAATAATAATAATAATAATAATAATAATAATAATAATAATAATAATAATAATAATAATAATAATAATAATAATAATAAATAATAATAATAATAATAATAATAATAATAATAATAATAATAATAATAATAATAATAATAATAATAATAATAATAATAATAATAATAATAATAATAATAATAATAATAATAATAATAATAATAATAATAATAATAATAATAATAATATTAATAATAATAATAATAATAATATTAATAATAATAATAATAATAATAATAATAATAATAATAATAATAATAATAATAATAATAATAATAATAATAATAATAATAATAATAATAATAATAATAATAATAATAATAATAATAATAATAATAATAATAATAATAATAATAATAATAATAATAATAATAATAATAATAATAATAATAATAATAATAATAATAATAGTAATAATAATAATAATAATAATAATAATAATAATAATAATAATAATAATAATAATAATAATAATAATAATAATAATAATAATAATGATAATAATAATAATGATAATAATAATAATAATAATAATAATAATAATAATAATAATAATAATAATAATAATAATAATAATAATGATAATAATAATAATAATAATAATAATAATAATAATAATAATAATAATAATAATAATAATAATAATAATAATAATAATAATAATAATAATAATAATAATAATAATAATAATAATAATAATAATAATAATAATAATAATAATAATAATAATAATAATAATAATAATAATAATAATAATAATAATAATAATAATAATAATAATAATAATAATAATAATAATAATAATAATAATAATAATAATAATAATAATAATAATAATAATAATAATAATAATAATAATAATAATAATAATAATAATAATAATAATAATAATAATAATAATAATAATAATAATAATAATAATAATAATAATAATAATAATAATAATAATAATAATAATAATAATAATAATAATAATAATAATAATAATAATAATAATAATAATAATAATAATAATAATAATAATAATAATAATAATAATGATAATAACAATAATAATAATAACTAATCAGTAGCGTAGCGTTGTACTTGGTTAGGAAAAGTGCGAATTGTTTTCACAATAAATATTAAAACTTAAGACTTTTTTAATTAGCTGTATAAAAAAGATTTTTTATAGTTATGTTATTGAAGTCTTTTTTTCTAAACTAAATTTGAAGTTTAAAAACATTTATATATTTAAAAAAATAGTATTAGAACTTTATTTAGATAATTTATACTTGCACATATAACAACTCACTAAATAATTTTTTTTTATTACAGTAAACTTAATATCTACAAAACATATTGAATAGAAAAAAACGTGGTAAAATTTTGTTTTACTAACGAAGAAATATAAGTTTCTTTAATATTTAATACAACAGTTATAACAGAACTTCATTGGTCATTATATATATTACACAAATTATTAATAGCTAAAAGAGAATTAAATGTTATAAATGAAATAGATTGCTTGCTTTTTAAATGTAGAATAAGTATTGATGTTAGAAAATTAAATATGAATAACAACAAAACTAAAGTAAGATAAACTAAGCTAATTGCATCTTTCTAAATTTAGTTTAAATACAAATCAAAATTTGTCAAAAAAGAAACCTATGAAATAACATTTTAATTCACAATATTTACTTTTTCTCTGAGATTGTGCTTATTTTGAATGATTTTAAGATACCATGGGGCAACCAACATTTTCAGCAACATGTTAATGTAAATTTCATTATTATGTTAATATAAAGATCTTGACTATACTTTTGGTGAAGCACTTAAAGTCAAATCCAGGCTTATGTTGCTAACTAAAATGACATTTAACATATAATAGCTTGAAACTTAAAAAAAAAATCAAATCGTTCTCATTTGATTAGGTTAAAGATCAACAGTGTTAACTCAACTATATAAAAGACTTGCTGCACCTTGTTGCGATACACTGTGATGTGATAGTTGTATTGTTGTGATCTACTGTGATGTGATAGTTGTAACGTTGCAATCTACTGTGATGTGATAGTTGTACCGTTGCACACTACTGTGATGTGATAGTTGTAACGTTGCGATCTACTGTGATGTGATAGTTGTACTGTTGCGATCTCTGTGATGTAATAATTGTACTGTTGCGATCTACTGTGATGTAAAACTTTTATCATTTCATTAAACTATGATGTGATAATTATATTGTTTTATAAATTTTTTGTTCAATTCACATCAATGTATATATCTCTAAGATGATTTCAGTTTTGAAAGTCTTAAAGCTAACATCGAAATCTTTAAATTTCATCAAGAATCTAGGACGATTAAAATTTTCATGTGACCAAAAGTAATAAGTATTTTTTATCTAAAACTTTAATTTTACACTGTAATATTCAATTTTTTATACGATTCAAATAGGTTTCCTTAAGGTGCATCAAAGTTTTACTTAATTACATCCAATTTTATATATTTGTGAAGTAAGGTCAATAAAAAGCAATATTTATTTTTATTTTTAATACGTTTGTCATTGAACCAAAACTAACAACTAAATTTTTGTTAACAGTTAACTTTAACACTATTATATTTTTTAAGCATAGAAATTTTCCACCTATTTTTATGGTGAAGCATTTGTTTGATTTACTCTTAATAATGCATATATCTTTAAGGTTAGTTTAGTTTTGAAAGTATTGAAGGTACTATTGAAAAGCTAAGACTTTTAGCAACATTTCAAGATGACTATCATTTTGATGTGAAAATAAAAAACAGTTGTAAAACATCAGAATAATAATAAAAATAATAATAATAATAATAATAATAATAATAATAATAATAATAATAATAATAATAATAATAATAATAATAATAATAATAATAATAATAATAATAATAATAATAATAATAATAATAATAATAATAAAAATAATAATAATAATAATAATAATAATAATAATAATAATAATAATAATAATAATAATAATAATAATAATAATAATAATAATAATAATAATAATAATAATAATAATAATAATAATAATAATAATAATAATAATATTAATAATAATAATAATAATAATAATAATAATAATAATAATAATAATAATAATAACAATAATAATGATAATAATAATAATAATAATAATAATAATAATAATTTTAATAATAATAATAATAATAATAATAATAATAATAATAATAATAATAATAATAATAATAATAATAATAATAATAATAATAATAATAATAATAATAATAATAATAATAATAATAATAATAATAATAATAATAATAATAATAATAATAATAATAATAATAATAATAATAATAATAATAATAATAATAATAATAATAATAATAATAATAATAATAATAATAATAATAATAATAATAATAATAATAATAATAATAATAATAATAATAATAATAATAATAATAATAATAATAATAATAATAATAATAATAATAATAATAATAATAATAATAATAATATTAATAATAATAATAATAATAATAATAATAATAATAATATTAATAATAATAATAATAATACTAATAATAATAATAATAATAATAATAATAATAATAATAATAATAATAATAATAATAATAATAATAATAATAATAATAATCAGTACAACTATGACATCACTGTAGATTATGACAGTACAACTATCACATCACAGTAGATTATAACAGTACAACTATCATATCACAGTAAGTTGCAACAGTAAAACTATCACATCACAGTAGGTTTTAACAATACAACTATCACATCACAGTATATCGAAACAATACAACTATCACATCACAGTAAAACTTTAGAATAAAACTATTGCAAACAGTTGATTTTAACATAGAAAGTTTTACATCACAGTAACATCATGTCAACTTCTTCGTCTCTCCATCATCTTCCATGTCAACTTTTTCGTCTCTCGATCATCTTCTATGTCTACTTCCTCGTCTTTGCATCATCTTCCTCGTCAGCTTCTCCGTCTTTCCATCATCTTACTTGTCAACTTCTTCGTCTCCCATCTTTTTCAATGTCAACTTCTTCGCCTCTCCATTATCCAGAATGTCAACTTCTTCGTCTCTCCATCATCTTCCTTGTCAACTTATTCGTCTCTCCATCATCTTCCATGTCAACTTCTTCGTCTCTCCATCATCTTCCATGTCAATTTTTTCGTCTCTCCATCATCTTCCATGTTAACTTCTTTATCTCTAAATCATCTTCCTTGTCAACTTTTTTGTGTCTCCATCATCTTCCATGTCAACTTCTTCGTCTCTCGATCATCTTCCTTGTGAACTTCTACGTCTCTCCATCATCGTCCTTGTGAACTTCTTCGTCTCTCCATCATCTTCAACGTCAACTTCTTCGTCTCTACATCATCTTCCATGTCAACTTCTTTGTCGTTCCATTATCTTCCTAGTTAACTTCTTCCTCTCTCCATCATCTTCCATGTCAACTTCTTCGTCTCTCCATCATCTTCCAATTTAACTTCTTTGTCTCTCCATCAAATTCCATGTAGACTTCTTCGTCTCTCCATCATCTTCCTTGTCAACTTCTTCGTCTCCCATCTTCTTCCATGTCAACTTCTTCGTCTCTCCATCATCTTTTTTGTCAACTTCCTCGTCTCTCCATCATCTTCCATGTCAACTTCTTCGTCTCTCTATTATCTTCCTCGTCAACTTCTTCGTCTCTACATCATCTTCCATGTGAACTTCTTCGTCTCTCCATCATCTTCCATGTCAACTTTTTCGTCACTCCATCATCTTCCATGTTAACTTCTTTGTCTTGACCCTTCATCTTCCATGTCACTTCTTCGTCTCCAGCCATCATCTTTCATGTCAACTTCTTCGTCTCTCCATCATCTTCCTTTTGAACTTCTTCGTCTCTCCATCATCTTCCTCGTCACCTTCTTTGTCTCTCCATCCTCTTCCTTGTCAACTTCTTCGTCACTCCATCATCTTCCATGTCAACTTTTTCGTCTCTCCATCATCTTCCATGTCAACTTCTTTGTCTCTCCATCATCTTCCATGTCAACTTCTTCGTTTCTCCATCATCTTCCATGTCAACTTCTTCGTCTCTCAATCATCTTCCATCTTAACTTCTACGTTTCTCCATCATCTTCCTTGTCAACTTTTTCGTCTCTCCATCATCTTCTATGTCTACTTCTACGTCTTTGCATCATCTTCCTCGTCAACTTCTTCATCTCTCCATCATCTTCCATGTCAATTTCTTCGTCTCTCCATCATCTTCCATGTCAACTTCTTCGACTCTCCATCATCTTCCATGTCAACATCTTCGTCTGTCCATCATCTTCCATGTCAACTTCTTCGTCTCTCCATCATCTTCCATGTACACTACTCCGTCTTTCTATTATCTTACTTGTCAACTTCTTCGTCTCCCATCTTTTTCCATGTCAACTTCTTCGTCTCTTCATCATCTTCCTTGTGAACTCCTACGTCTCTCATCGTCCTTGTGAACTTCTTCGTCTCTCCATCATCTTCAACGTCAACTTCATCGTCTTTCCATCATCTTCCATGTCAACTTCTTTGTCGTTCCATTATCTTCCTAGTTAACTTCTTCGTCTATAATAATAATAATAATAATAATAATAATAATAATAATAATAATAATAATAATAATAATAACAATAATAATAATAATAATAATAATAATAATAATAATAGTAATAATAATAATAATAATAATAATAATAATAATAATAATAATAATAATAATAATAACAATAATAATAATAATAATAATAATAATAATAATAATAATAATAATAATAATAATAATAATAATAATAGTAATAATAATAATAATAATAATAATAATAATAATAATAATAATAATAATAATAATAATAATAATAATAATAATAATCAGTACACTATGACATCACTGTAGATTATGACAGTACAACTATCACATCACAGTAGATTATAACAGTACAACTATCACATCACAGTAGGTTGCAACAGTACAACTATCACATCACAGTAGGTTTCAACAATACAACTATCACATCACAGTATATCGAAACAATACAACTATCACATCACAGTAAAACTTTAAGATAAAACTATTGCAAGACAGTTGATTTTAACATAGAAAGTTTTACATCACAGTAACATCATGTCAACTTCTTCGTCTCTCCATCATCTTCCTTGTCAACTTCTTCGTCTCTCCATCATCATCCTTGAAAACTTCTTCGTCTCTCCATCATCTTCCTTTTGAACTTATTCGTCTCTCCATCATCTTCCTCGTCACCTCTTTGTCTCTCCATCATCTTCCTTGTCAACTTCTTCGTCTCTCCTTCATCTTCCTTGTAAACTTCTTCGTCTCTCCATCATCTTCCATGTCAACTTCTTCGTCTCTCCATCTTCTTCCATGTTAACTTCTTTGTCTCTCCATTATCTTCCATGTCATCTTCTTCGTCTCTCCATCATCTTCCATGTCAACTTTTTCGTCTCTCCATCATCTTCCATGTCAACTTCTTTGTCTCTCCATCATCTTCCATGTCAACTTCTTCGTCTCTCCATCATCTTCCATGTCAACTTCTTCGCCTTCAATCATCTTCCATGTCAACTTCTTCGTCTCTCCATCATCTTCCTTGTCAATTTTTTCGTCTCTCCATCATCTTCTATGTCTACTTCTTCGTCTTTGCATCATCTTCCTCGTCAACTTCATCATCTCTCCATCATCTTCCATGTGAACTTCTTCGTCTCTCCATGATCTTCCATGTCAACTTCTTTGTCTCTCCATCATCTTCGATGTCAACTTCTTCGACTCTCCATCATTTCTAGGTCAACATCTTCGTCTCTCCATCATCTTCCATGTCAACTTCTTCGTCTCTCCATCATCTACCATATTCACTTCTCCGTCTTTCCATCATCTTACTTGTCAACTTCTTCGTCTCCCATCTTTTTCCATGTCAACTTCTTCGCCTCTCCATCATCCAGAATGTCAACTTCTTCGTCTCTCCATCATCTTCCTTGTCAACTTATTCGTCTCTCCATCATCTTCCATGTCAACTTCTTCGTCTCTTTATCATCTTCCATGTCAACTTTTTCGTCTCTCCATCATCTTCCATGTTAACTTCTTTATCTCTCCATCATCTTCCTTGTCAACTTTTTTGTGTCTCCATCATCTTCCATGTCAACTTCTTCGTCTCTCGATCATCTTCCTTGTGAACTTCTACGTCTCTCCATCATCGTCCTTGTGAACTTCTTCGTCTCTCCATCATCTTCAACGTCAACTTCTTCCTCTCTACATCATCTTCCATGTCAACTTCTTTGTCGTTCCATAATCTTCCTAGTTAACTTCTTCGTCTCTCCATCATCTTCCATGTCAACTTCTTCGTCTCTACATCATCTTCCAATTTAACTTCTTTGTCTCTCCATCAAATTCCATGTAGACTTCTTCGTCTCTCCATCATCTTCCTTGTCATCTTCTTCGTCTCCCATCTTCTTCCATGTCAACTTCTTCGTCTCTCCATCACCTTCCTTGTCAACTTCCTCGTCTCTCCATCATCTTCCATGTCAACTTCTTCGTCTCTCCATTATCTTCCTCGTCAACTTCTTCGTCTCTCCATCATCTTCCATGTGAACTTCTTCGTCTCTCCATCATCTTCCATGTCAACTTCTTCGTCACTCCATCATCTTCCATGTTAACTTCTTTGTCTTGACCCATCATCTTCCATGTCACTTCTTCCTCTCCAGCCATCATCTTTCATGTCAACTTCTTCGTCTCTCCATCATCTTCCATGTCAACTTTTTCGTCTCTCCATCATCTTCCATGTCAACTTCTTTGTCTCACCATCATCTTCCATGTCAACTTCTTCGTTTCTCCATCATCTTCCATGTCAACTTCTTCGTCTCTCAATCATCTTCCATCTTAACTTCTACGTTTCTCCATCATCTTCCTTGTCAACTTTTTCGTCTCTCCATCATCTTTTATGTCTACTTCTACGTCTTTGCATCATCTTCCTCGTCAACTTCTTCATCTCTCCATCATCTTCCATGTCAATTTCTTCGTCTCTCCATCATCTTCCATGTCAACTTCTTCGACTCTCCATCATCTTCCATGTCAACATCTTCGTCTGTCCATCATCTTCCATGTCAACTTCTTCGTCTCTCCATCATCTTCCATGTACACTACTCCGTCTTTCTATTATCTTACTTGTCAACTTCTTCGTCTCCCATCTTTTTCCATGTCAACTTCTTCGTCTCTTCATCATCTTCCTTGTGAACTCCTACGTCTCTCATCGTCCTTGTGAACTTCTTCGTCTCTCCATCATCTTCAACGTCAACTTCTTCGTCTCTCCATCATCTTCCATGTCAACTTCTTTGTCGTTCCATTATCTTCCTAGTTAACTTCTTCGTCTATAACAGGGGTCGGCAAACTGCGGCCCGCGGGCCAATTGCGGCCCGCGAAGGGTAAATCTGCGGCCCGCGAGCACGCTATTTTTTTGAATGGAATGCGGCCCGCGAAAGAAAATTTCGTGGCCCGCGAGTATGTAAATGTGGCCCGCTGAGCAAAAATATATTTCAAGTTGAATTTTTTCGGTAATTCGATTTGCTTTGATTAGTTTGGTTTTAAGTCTCTGTATAATATTTAAAAATAATTAGAAGAAATTACTGCTTTAGTTTATAAATGTGAAAAATACAGATTAGTATTCTAACAGGAGACTCCTAACAGGATATTTTTCTCAGTTTCATTATAACTTCTTTTTAACAACAGCAAGTAATTATCTGAAAAAGAGTGCTCGGATTTAATAAATTAGATATGTAATACCTATTTATTAAATAAACTAAATGCAAATTTTTTCCATTTTTTACAAAAGTAATGCACAGTAATTAACTAAAGTGTCATTTCTTTATAGCTTAGATATTCTTTTTCAATATTTTTATACCTAAGTTTCCTTTATAGATTTTTTTATTTGTAAATGTTATACTTTAGTGTAAAACATTTAACATAACATTTTAATAAAAATAAGGTTTATTTGATTTTTGTTTTGACACATTTTAATTTTTTAAAAGTTTTCTTTGCACTTTGAATTAATTTCTATGCACACCAACTTCAAAAGATGCTCATACTTTAAACCACTTTTTATTTAACACTTTAGTTAGTTAAAGTTTAGTTTATGCGTAGTTTTCTAACATTGATGTTTCTACATGTAATATCTAAATTGTACACACACAATTAAAACAATATATATGATATAAATTAATATAGTTTTTGTTAGGTATACATTTTCATTTTTCAAATATTTTTTTTGTCTAACTTAGTTAATTTTTATGCCTTGCATATCAATACACACAATTGCTGTTTTTTTTGAGCTACCTATTTAATATAAACTAGATTTAGGGATGGTAAGTTTATTAAGTTTGTACATTGTTAATCAAAATAGTTCAAATTCAAGCAAATAAACAACTAAACATTGCCACACAATCAGACTATCACTATTTGAAGACTTTAAATCTTAGGCCAACTAAGTCATTTTTTAAGTTTTGGCTAAAATTGATTTTTGTATACAAAAATATCAGGATAGTTTTTGTTGACTCAGGCTCGCTTTTTTGCTTGAAAGAGTGGAAAATTAAGCTTATGATGTATGTTTTGCTCAATCCACAGTGTTAATTTGAGTTTTAATATATGTTAGATTTTTAAGTCTTGCAGCTAATATAATTTAAAATGCTATTTATGTTATTGTGTACATTTAAGTGTGAACAATCAGTGTTGCCAAAAAACTTGAATCCCAGAAAAGCATTGAATTTGAAAACTTATGCTAAAAAGTTCTGGAAAAAAACTTGAATTTTAGAATTTTTGTAAAAACCTGGAATTTCAAACAATTTTACATGTAAAGTAATAAAGTTTCGATTTGACACAAAAAACTTAACAAATAAATAATTTTCTTTTAGAAAATATATTAAAGTAGCTTAACAGTATTTTTTAATATTGATATATTTGTTAAGACATTTTTTTCAACTTTAATTAAACTTTCTACTAAAAATAAAAGAAGGAATTGTACTTCCAAAAACTTTGTATGGTGCATTGCACCTTTACTTTTAAAATTCACCGATTGTTGTGCTTCGCTTTGAAACTAAACCAAGAAATTCTACTAAAATGTCAAAGTTAGTAAAAACATATCAAATAAAAATTCTAAGATGAGCAATAGTTTTTTATCAGTGCTCTCATGTTAACAGATTGTTCAAATTCCTAATTTGATTTATGCGACTATAACCTTAATGCATTTTCTAAACACGACGTCTAGTTGTCATAGAAGAAATAAACAAAAGTTTTTCATTACCGCCAACATAAATTCTTTAGAAAAGTTTTCAATTATAAACGGTATCTCATTTAATTTAATAAATTTTCTTCTTTATAACTTGCCTTAACAATTTTTTCTGATCATTCTGTAGTTACTGAAGATAATCATGTTCTTTGTTTGAACTGACTTTGGTGATTTGTTTTTATATCGTTTCTCGCAATAACTCCTATCTAACGTATTTTTAATAA
>NW_028140621.1:0-20838 GCF_965202585.1 Thalia democratica | reverse complement strand
TGTGGTAATAATTACAGTGAGACAAAGTTCAAAGTTTTAAGAAGTTGCACGAACATTTTTGATTTAATTAAAATAGAAGCTATTTATATTCACTTAGACAAGCCAGAATTATGCAAACAAAGAGAGTTTGATTACTCTTTATCCTTGTTTAAATTAGACTAATTTTGTTTTGTTTTAAATGTTACAGTTAATTATGTTTTCCTTGTGTTTTTAATTTTTTGTTATAATTTAGGGTTTTTTTTACTAATTGATTGATAATTTCTCATATAATTAAAAAGGCTATATAAGTTTAAAATTTGTTTTACCTTGTTACAATTGTAATCACACTGAAGAAAAATTGTTGAAATATATTTGTGTTGTGAAAAAGACTTGTTTTATGTATAAAAATTAAAATTAGCAGACATATGTTTAAAAATTTTTCTAAACAATTTTAAGCAAAAATAAAAAAAGCGTGTCGTAGCCAATACATTAAACAACATGTTTGCAAAGTTTTAACTGTTTTAGTCAAGAATTGTTTGTGTAAGAGTGCTAAAACGTATGGATTATACATTGACTAGTAAAAGTTCAGAAGACTGTAAAATTTTTTTTAAACAATTTTTAAGCAAAAATAAAAAAAGCGTGTCGTAGCCAATACATTAAAAACACATGTTTGCAAAGTTTTAACTGTTTTAGTCAAGAATTGTTTGTGTAAGAGTGCTAAAACGTATGGATTATACATTGACGAAAGCAACATAGGTGTTTTTTTAATGTAAAAAGTTCAGAAGGCTGTAAAATTTTTTTTAATCAATTTTAAGCAAAAATAAAAAAAGCGTGTCGTAGCCAATACATTAAACAACATGTTTGCAAAGTTTTAACTGTTTTAGTCAAGAATTGTTTTGTGTAAGAGTGCTAAAAAACGTATGGATTATACATTGACTAGTAAAAAGTTCAGAAGACTGTAAAATTTTTTCTAAACAATTTTAAGCAAAAATAAAAAAAGCGTGTCGTAGCCAATACATTAAACAACATGTTTGCAAAGTTTTAACTGTTTTAGTCAAGAATTGTTTGTGTAAGAGTGCTAAAACGTATGGATTATACATTGACGAAAGCAAGCATAGGTGTTTTTTAATGTAAAAAGTTCAGAAGACTGTAAAATTTTTTCTAATCAATTTTAAGCAAAAATAAAAAAAGCGTGTCGTAGCCAATACATTAAACAACATGTTTGCAAAGTTTTAACTGTTTTAGTCAAGAATTGTTTGTGTAAGAGTGCTAAAAGTTATGGATTATACATTGACTTGTAAAAAGTTCAGAAGACTGTAAAATTTTTTTTAAACAATTTTAAGCAAAAATAAAAAAAGCGTGTCGTAGCCAATACATTAAACAACATGTTTGCAAAGTTTTAACTGTTTTAGTCAAAAATTGTTTGTGTATGAGTGCTAAAACGTATGGATTATACATTGACTAGTAAAAAAAGTTCAGAAGGACTGTAAAATTTTTTCTAAACAATTTTTAAGCAAAAATAAAAAAGCGTGTCGTAGCCAATACATTAAACAACATGTTTGCAAAGTTTTAACTGTTTTAGTCAAGAATTGTTTGTGTAAGAGTGCTAAAACGTATGGATTATACATTCACGAAAAGCAAAGCATAGGTGTTTTTTTTAATGTAAAAAGTTCAGAAGGCTGTAAAATTTTTCTAATCAATTTTAAGCAAAAATAAAAAAAGCGTGTCGTAGCCCAATTACATTAAACAACATGTTTTGCAAAGTTTTAACTGTTTTTCAAGAATTGTTTGTGTAAGAGTGCTAAAACGTATGGATTATACATTGACGAAAGCAAGCATAGGTGTTTTTTAATGTAAAAAGTTCAGAAGACTGTAAAATTTTTTCTAAACAAATTTGAGCAAAAATAAAAAAAGCGTGTCGTAGCCAATACATTAAACAACATATTTGCAAAATTTTAACTGTTTTAGTCAAGAATTGTTTGTGTAAGAGTTCTAAAACGTATGGATTATACATTGACTAGTAAAAAGTTCAGAAGACTGTAAAATTTTTTTTAAAAAAATTTTAAGCAAAAATAAAAAAAAGTGTGTAGTGGCCAATACATTAAACAACATGTTTGCAAAGTTTAACTGTTTTAGTCAAGAATTGTTTGTGTAAGAGTGCTAAAACGTATGGATTATACATTGACTAGTAAAAAGTTCAGAAGACTGTAAAAATTTTTTCTAAACAATTTTAAGCAAAAATAAAAAAAGCGTGTCGTAGCCAATACATTAAACAACATGTTTGCAAAGTTTTAACTGTTTTAGTCAAAAATTGTTTGTGTATGAGTGCTAAAACGTATGGATTATACATTGACTAGTAAAAAGTTCAGAAGACTGTAAAATTTTTCTAAACAATTTTAAGCAAAAATAAAAAAAGCGTGTCGTAGCCAATACATAAAACAACATGTTTGCAAAGTTTTAACTGTTTTAGTCAAGAATTGTTTGTGTAAGAGTGCTAAAACGTATGGATTATACATTTACGAAAGCAAGCATAGGTGTTTTTTAATGTAAAAGTTCAGAAGGCTGTAAATTTTTTCTAATCAATTTTAAGCAAAAATAAAAAAAAGCGTGTCGTAGCCAATACATTAAACAACATGTTTTGCAAAGTTTTAACTGTTTTTAGTCAAGAATTGTTTGTGTAAGAGTGCTAAAACGTATGGATTATACATTGACGAAAGCAAGCATAGGTGTTTTTTTAATGTAAAAAAGTTCAGAAGACTGTAAAATTTTTTCTAAACAAATTTGAGCAAAAATAAAAAAAAGCGTGTCGTAGCCAATACATTAAACAACATATTTGCAAAATTTTAACTGTTTTAGTCAAGAATTGTTTGTGTAAGAGTGCTAAAACGTATGGATTATACATTGACTAGTAAAAAGTTCAGAAGACTGTAAAATTTTTTTTAAAAAATTTTAAGCAAAATAAAAAAAGTGTGTAGTAGCCAATACATTAAACAACATGTTTGCAAAGTTTTAACTGTTTTAGTCAAGAATTGTTTGTGTAAGAGTGCTAAAACGTATGGATTATACATTGACGAAAGCAACCATAGGTGTTTTTTAATGTAAAAAGTTCAGAAGACTGTAAAATTGTTTTTATACAATTTTAAGCAAAAATAAAAAAAGCGTGTCGTAGCCAATACATTAAACAACATGTTTGCAAAGTTTTAACTGTTTTAGTCAAGAATTGTTTGTGTAAGAGTGCTAAAACGTATGGATTATACATTGACTAGTAAAAAGTTCAGAAGACTGTAAAATTTTTTTATAAACAATTTTAAGCAAAAATAAAAAAAGCGTGTCGTAGCCAATACATTAAACAACATGTTTGCAAAGTTTTAACTGTTTTAGTCAAGAATTGTTTGTGTAAGAGTGCTAAAAACGTATGGATTATACATTGACTAGTAAAAAGTTCAGAAGACTGTAAAATTTTTTCTAAACAATTTTAAGCAAAAATAAAAAAAGCGTGTCGTAGCCAATACATTAAACAACATGTTTGCAAAGTTTTAACTGTTTTAGTCAAGAATTGTTTGTGTAAGAGTGCTAAAACATATGGATTATACATTGACGAAAGCAAGCATAGGTGTTTTTTAATGTAAAAAGTTCAGAAGGCTGTAAAATTTTTCTAATCAATTTTAAGCAAAAATAAAAAAAGCGTGTCGTAGCCAATACATTAAACAACATGTTCGCAAAGTTTTTAACTGTTTTTAGTTAAGAATTGTTTGTGTAAGAGTGCTAAAACGTATGGATTATACATTGACGAAAGCAAGCATAGGTGTTTTTTAATGTAAAAAGTTCAGAAGGCTGTAAAAATTTTTTTTCTAATCAATTTTTAAGCAAAAATAAAAAAAAAGCGTGTCGTAGCCAATACATTAAACAACATGTTTGCAAAGTTTTAACTGTTTTAGTCAAGAATTGTTTGTGTAAGAGTGCTAAAACGTATGGATTATACATTGACGAAAGCAAGCATAGGTGTTTTTTAATGTAAAAAGTTCAGAAGACTGTAAAATTTTTTCTAAACAATTTTTAAGCAAAAATAAAAAAAGCGTGTCGTAGCCAATACATTAAACAACATGTTTGCAAAGTTTTAACTGTTTTAGTCAAGAATTGTTTGTGTAAGAGTGCTAAAACGTATGGATTATACATTGACTAGTAAAAAGTTCAGAAGACTGTAAATTTTTTTTCTAAACAATTTTAAGCAAAAATAAAAAAAGCGTGTCGTAGCCAATACATTAAACAACATGTTTGCAAAGTTTTAACTGTTTTAGTCAAGAATTGTTTGTGTAAGAGTGCTAAAACGTATGGATTATACATTGACGAAAGCAAGCATAGGTGTTTTTTAATGTAAAAAGTTCAGAAGGCTGTAAAATTTTTTCTAATCAATTTTAAGCAAAAATAAAAAAAAGTGTGTCGTAGCCAATACATTAAACAACATGTTTGCAAAGTTTTAACTGTTTTTTAGTCAAGAATTGTTTTGTGTAAGAGTTCTAAAAACGTATGGATTATACATTGACTAGTAAAAAAGTTTCAGAAGACTGTAAAAATTTTTTTTCTAAACAATTTTAAGCAAAAATAAAAAAAGCGTGTCGTAGCCAATACATTAAACAACATGTTTGCAAAGTTTTAACTGTTTTTAGTCAAGGAAATTGTTTTGTGTAAGAGTGCTAAAACGTATGGATTATACATTGACTAGTAAAAAAGTTCAGAAGGCTGTAAAATTTTTTCTAATCAATTTTAAGCAAAAATAAAAAAAGCGTGTCGTAGCCAATACATTAAACAACATGTTTGCAAAGTTTAACTGTTTTTAGTCAAGAATTGTTTGTGTAAGAGTGCTAAAAGGTATGGATTATACATTGACTAGTAAAAAGTTCAGAAGACTGTAAAATTTTTTTCTAAACAATTTTAAGCAAAAATAAAAAAAGCGTGTCGTAGCCAATACATTAAACAACATGTTTGCAAAGTTTTAACTGTTTTAGTCCAAGAATTGTTTGTGTAAGAGTGCTAAACGTATGGATTATACATTGACGAAAGCAAGCATAGGTGTTTTTTAATGTAAAAAGTTCAGAAGACTGTAAAATTTTTCTAAAAAATTTTAAGCAAAATAAAAAAAGCGTGTCGTAGCCAATACATTAAACAACATATTTGCAAAGTTTTAACTGTTTTAGTCAAGAATTGTTTGTGTAAGAGTGCTAAAACGTATGATTTATACATTGACTAGTAAAAAGTTTCAGAAGACTGTAAAATTTTTTTAAACAATTTTAAGCAAAAATAAAAAAAGCGTGTCGTAGCCAATACATTAAACAACATGTTTGCAAAGTTTTGACTGTTTTAGTCAAGAATTGTTTGTGTAAGAGTGCTAAAACGTATGGATTATACATTGACGAAAGCAAGCATAGGTTGTTTTTTTAATGTAAAAAAGTTTCAGAAGGCTGTAAAATTTTTTCTAATCAATTTTAAGCAAAAATAAAAAAAGCGTGTCGTAGCTAATACATTAAACAAAACATATTTGCAAAGTTTTAACTGTTTTAGTCAAGAATTGTTTGTGTAAGAGTGCTAAAACGTATGGATTATACATTGACGAAAGCAAGCAGAGGTGTTTTTTTAATGTAAAAAGTTAAGAAGGCTGTAAAATTTTTTTTAAACAATTTTAAGCAAAAATAAAAAAAAAGCGTGTCGTAGCCAATACATTAAACAACATGTTTGCAAAGTTTTAACTGTTTTAGTCAAGAATTGTTTGTGTAAGAGTGCTAAAACGTATGGATTATACATTGACTAGTAAAAAGTTCAGAAGACTGTAAAATTTTTTTCTAAACAATTTTAAGCAAAAATAGAAAAAGCGTGTCGTAGCCAATACATTAAACAACATGTTTGCAAAGTTTTAAACTGTTTTAGTCAAGAATTGTTTGTGTAAGAGTGCTAAAACGTATGGATTATACATTTACGAAAGCAAGCATAGGTGTTTTTTAATGTAAAAAGTTCAGAAGGCTGTAAAATTTTTTCTAATCAATTTTAAGCAAAAATAAAAAAAGCGTGTCGTAGCCAATACATTAAACAACATGTTTGCAAAGTTTTAACTGTTTTAGTCAAGAATTGTTTGTGTAAGAGTGCTAAAACGTATGGATTATACATTGACTAGTAAAAGTTCAGAAGACTGTAAAAATTTTTTTAAACAATTTTAAGCAAAAATAAAAAAAGCGTGTCGTAGCCAATACATTAAACAACATGTTTGCAAAGTTTTAACTGTTTTAGTCAAGAATTGTTTGTGTAAAAGTGCTAAAACGTATGGATTATACATTGACTAGTAAAAAGTTCAGAAGACTGTAAAATTTTTTCTAAACAATTTTAAGCAAAAATAAAAAAAGCGTGTCGTAGCACATACATTAAACAACATATTTGCAAAGTTTTAACTGTTTTAGTCAAGAATTGTTTGTGTAAGAGTGCTAAAACGTATGGATTATACATTGACGAAAGCAAGCATAGGTGTTTTTTAATGTAAAAAGTTCAGAAGGCTGTAAATTTTTTTTTAATCAATTTTAAGCAAAAATAAAAAAAGCGTGTCGTAGCCAATACATTAAACAACATGTTTGCAAAGTTTTAACTGTTTTAGTCAAAAATTGTTTGTGTATGAGTGCTAAAACGTATGGATTATACATTGACTAGTAAAAAGTTCAGAAGACTGTAAAATTTTTTCTAAACAATTTTAAGCAAAAATAAAAAAAGCGTGTCGTAGCCAATACATTAAACAACATGTTTGCAAAGTTTTAACTGTTTTAGTCAAGAATTGTTTGTGTAAGAGTGCTAAAACGTATGGATTATACATTGACGAAAGCAAGCATAGGTGTTTTTTAATGTAAAAAGTTCAGAAGACTGTAAAATTTTTTCTAAACAAATTTAAGCAAAAATAAAAAAAGCGTGTCGTAGCTAATACATTAAACAACATATTTGCAAAGTTTTAACTGTTTTAGTCAAGAATTGTTTGTGTAAGAGTGCTAAAACGTATGGATTATACATTGACTAGTAAAAAGTTCAGAAGACTGTAAATTTTTTTTTAAACAATTTTAAGCAAAAATAGAAAAGCGTGTCGTAGCCAATACATTAAACAACATGTTTGCAAAGTTTTAACTGTTTTAGTCAAGAATTGTTTGTGTAAGAGTGCTAAAACGTATGGATTATACATTGACTAGTAAAAAGTTCAGAAGACAGTAAAATTTTTTCTAAACAATTTTAAGCAAAAATAAAAAAAGCGTGTCGTAGCCAATACATTAAACAACATGTTTGCAAAGTTTTAACTGTTTTAGTCAAGAATTGTTTGTGTAAGAGTGCTAAAACGTATGGATTATACATTGACGAAAGCAAGCATAGGTGTTTTTTAATGTAAAAAGTTCAGAAGGCTGTAAAATTTTTTCTAATCAATTTTAAGCAAAAATAAAAAAAGCGTGTCGTAGCCAATACATTAAACAACATGTTTGCAAAGTTTTAACTGTTTTAGTCAAGAATTGTTTGTGTAAGAGTGCTAAAACGTATGGATTATACATTGACGAAAGCAAGCATAGGTGTTTTTTAATGTAAAAAGTTCAGAAGACTGTAAAATTTTTTCTAAACAATTTTAAGCAAAAATAAAAAAAGCGTGTCGTAGCCATTACATTAAACAACATGTTTGCAAAGTTTTAACTGTTTTAGTCAAGAATTGCTTATGTAAGAGTGCTAAAACGTATGGATTATACATTGACTAGTAAAAAGTTCAGAAGACTGTAAAATTTTTTCTAAACAATTTTAAGCAAAAATAAAAAAAAGCGTGTCGTAGCCAATACATTAAACAACATGTTTGCAAAGTTTTAACTGTTTTAGTCAAGAATTGTTTGTGTAAGAGTGCTAAAACGTATGGATTATACATTGACGAAAGCAAGCATAGGTGTTTTTTAATGTAAAAAGTTCAGAAGACTGTAAAATTTTTTCTAAAAAATTTTAAGCAAAAATAAAAAAAGCGTGTCGTAGCCAGTACATTAAACAACATATTTGCAAAGTTTTAACTGTTTTAGTCAAGAATTGTTTGTGTAAGAGTGCTAAAACGTATGGATTATACATTGACTAGTAAAAAGTTCAGAAGACTGTAAAATTTTTTTTAAACAATTTTAAGCAAAAATAAAAAAAGCGTGTCGTAGCCAATACATTAAACAACATGTTTGCAAAGTTTTAACTGTTTTAGTCAAGAATTGTTTGTGTAAGAGTGCTAAAACGTATGGATTATACATTGACGAAAGCAAGCATAGGTGTTTTTTAATGTAAAAAGTTCAGAAGGCTGTAAAATTTTTTCTAATCAATTTTAAGCAAAAATAAAAAAAGCGTGTCGTAGCCAATACATTAAACAACATGTTTGCAAAGTTTTAACTGTTTTAGTCAAGAATTGTTTGTGTAAGAGTGCTAAAACGTATGGATTATACATTGACGAAAGCAAGCATAGGTGTTTTTTAATGTAAAAAGTTCAGAAGGCTGTAAAATTTTTTTTAAACAATTTTAAGCAAAAATAAAAAAAGCGTGTCGTAGCCAATACATTAAACAACATGTTTGCAAAGTTTTAACTGTTTTAGTCAAGAATTGTTTGTGTAAGAGTGCTAAAACGTATGGATTATACATTGACTAGTAAAAAGTTCAGAAGACTGTAAAATTTTTTTTAAACAATTTTAAGCAAAAATAAAAAAAGCGTGTCGTAGCCAATACATTAAACAACATGTTTGCAAAGTTTTAACTGTTTTAGTCAAGAATTGTTTGTGTAAGAGTGCTAAAACGTATGGATTATACATTGACGAAAGCAAGCATAGGTGTTTTTTAATGTAAAAAGTTCAGAAGACTGTAAAATTTTTTCTAAACAAATTTAAGCAAAAATAAAAAAAGCGTGTCGTAGCTAATACATTAAACAACATATTTGCAAAGTTTTAACTGTTTTAGTCAAGAATTGTTTGTGTAAGAGTGCTAAAACGTATGGATTATACATTGACAAAAGCAAGCATAGGTGTTTTTTAATGTAAAAAGTTCAGAAGGCTGTAAAATTTTCTTTAAACAATTTTAAGCAAAAATAAAAAAAGCATGTCGTAGCTAATACATTAAACAACATGTTTGCAAAGTTTTAACTGTTTTAGTCAAGAATTGTTTGTGTAAGAGTGCTAAAACTTATGGATTATACATTGACTAGTAAAAAGTTCAGAAGACTGTAAAATTTTTTCTAAACAATTTTAAGCAAAAATAAAAAAAGCGTGTCGTAGCCAATACATTAAACAACATGTTTGCAAAGTTTTAACTGTTTTAGTCAAGAATTGTTTGTGTAAGAGTGCTAAAACGTATGGATTATACATTGACGAAAGCAAGCATAGGTGTTTTTTAATGTAAAAAGTTCAGAAGACTGTAAAATTTTTTCTAAACAATTTTAAGCAAAAATAAAAAAAGCGTGTCGTAGCCAATACATTAAACAACATGTTTGCAAAGTTTTAACAGTTTTAGTCAAGAATTGTTTGTGTAAGAGTGCTAAAACGTATGGATTATACATTGACGAAAGCAAGCATAGGTGTTTTTTAATGTAAAAAGTTCAGAAGGCTGTAAAATTTTTTCTAATCAATTTTATGCAAAAATAAAAAAAGCGTGTCGTAGCCAATACATTAAACAACATGTTTGCAAAGTTTTAACTGTTTTAGTCAAGAATTGTTTGTGTAAGAGTGCTAAAAGGTATGGATTATACATTGACTAGTAAAAAGTTCAGAAGACTGTAAAATTTTTTCTAAACAATTTTAAGCAAAAATAAAAAAAGCGTGTCGTAGCCAATACATTAAACAACATGTTTGCAAAGTTTTAACTGTTTTAGTCAAGAATTGTTTGTGTAAGAGTGCTAAAACGTATGGATTATACATTGACGAAAGCAAGCATAGGTGTTTTTTAATGTAAAAAGTTCAGAAGGCTGTAAAATTTTTTTTAATCAATTTTAAGCAAAAATAAAAAAAGCGTGTCGTAGCCAATACATTAAACAACATGTTTGCAAAGTTTTAACTGTTTTAGTCAAAAATTGTTTGTGTATGAGTGCTAAAACGTATGGATTATACATTGACTAGTAAAAAGTTCAGAAGACTGTAAAATTTTTTCTAAACAATTTTAAGCAAAAATAAAAAAAGCGTGTCGTAGCCAATACATTAAACAACATGTTTGCAAAGTTTTAACTGTTTTTGTCAAGAATTGTTTGTGTAAGAGTGCTAAAACGTATGGATTATACATTGACGAAAGCAAGCATAGGTGTTTTTTAATGTAAAAAGTTCAGAAGACTGTAAAATTTTTTCTAAACAAATTTAAGCAAAAATAAAAAAAGCGTGTCGTAGCTAATACATTAAACAACATATTTGCAAAGTTTTAACTGTTTTAGTCAAGAATTGTTTGTGTAAGAGTGCTAAAACGTATGGATTATACATTGACGAAAGCAAGCATAGGTGTTTTTTAATGTAAAAAGTTCAGAAGGCTGTAAAATTTTTTCTAAACAATTTTAAGCAAAAATAAAAAAAGCGTGTCGTAGCCAATACATTAAACAACATGTTTGCAAAGTTTTAACTGTTTTAGTCAAGAATTGTTTGTGTAAGAGTGCTAAAACTTATGGATTATACATTGACTAGTAAAAAGTTCAGAAGACTGTAAAATTTTTTCTAAACAATTTTAAGCAAAAATAAAAAAAGCGTGTCGTAGCCAATACATTAAACAACATGTTTGCAAAGTTTTAACAGTTTTAGTCAAGAATTGTTTGTGTAAGAGTGCTAAAACGTATGGATTATACATTGACGAAAGCAAGCATAGGTGTTTTTTAATGTAAAAAGTTCAGAAGACTGTAAAATTTTTTCTAAACAATTTTAAGCAAAAATAAAAAAAGCGTGTCGTAGCCAATACATTAAACAACATGTTTGCAAAGTTTTAACAGTTTTAGTCAAGAATTGTTTGTGTAAGAGTGCTAAAACGTATGGATTATACATTGACGAAAGCAAGCATAGGTGTTTTTTAATGTAAAAAGTTCAGAAGGCTGTAAAATTTTTTCTAATCAATTTTAAGCAAAAATAAAAAAAGCGTGTCGTAGCCAATACATTAAACAACATGTTTGCAAAGTTTTAACTGTTTTAGTCAAGAATTGTTTGTGTAAGAGTGCTAAAAGGTATGGATTATACATTGACTAGTAAAAAGTTCAGAAGACTGTAAAATTTTTTCTAAACAATTTTAAGCAAAAATAAAAAAAGCGTGTCGTAGCCAATACATTAAACAACATGTTTGCAAAGTTTTAACTGTTTTAGTCAAGAATTGTTTGTGTAAGAGTGCTAAAACGTATGGATTATACATTGACGAAAGCAAGCATAGGTGTTTTTTAATTTAAAAAGTTCAGAAGGCTGTAAAATTTTTTTTAATCAATTTTAAGCAAAAATAAAAAAAGCTTGTCGTAGCCAATACATTAAACAACATGTTTGCAAAGTTTTAACTGTTTTAGTCAAAAATTGTTTGTGTATGAGTGCTAAAACGTATGGATTATACATTGACTAGTAAAAAGTTCAGAAGACTGTAAAATTTTTTCTAAACAATTTTAAGCAAAAATAAAAAAAGCGTGTCGTAGCCAATACATTAAACAACATGTTTGCAAAGTTTTAACTGTTTTAGTCAAGAATTGTTTGTGTAAGAGTGCTAAAACGTATGGATTATACATTGACGAAAGCAAGCATAGGTGTTTTTTAATGTAAAAAGTTCAGAAGGCTGTAAAATTTTTTTTAATCAATTTTAAGCAAAAATAAAAAAAGCGTGTCGTAGCCAATACATTAAACAACATGTTTGCAAAGTTTTAACTGTTTTAGTCAAAAATTGTTTGTGTATGAGTGCTAAAACGTATGGATTATACATTGACTAGTAAAAAGTTCAGAAGACTGTAAAATTTTTTCTAAACAATTTTAAGCAAAAATAAAAAAAGCGTGTCGTAGCCAATACATTAAACAACATGTTTGCAAAGTTTTAACTGTTTTTGTCAAGAATTGTTTGTGTAAGAGTGCTAAAACGTATGGATTATACATTGACGAAAGCAAGCATAGGTGTTTTTTAATGTAAAAAGTTCAGAAGACTGTAAAATTTTTTCTAAACAAATTTAAGCAAAAATAAAAAAAGCGTGTCGTAGCTAATACATTAAACAACATATTTGCAAAGTTTTAACTGTTTTAGTCAAGAATTGTTTGTGTAAGAGTGCTAAAACGTATGGATTATACATTGACGAAAGCAAGCATAGGTGTTTTTTAATGTAAAAAGTTCAGAAGGCTGTAAAATTTTCTTTAAACAATTTTAAGCAAAAATAAAAAAGCATGTTGTAGCTAATACATTAAACAACATGTTTGCAAAGTTTTAACTGTTTTAGTCAAGAATTGTTTGTGTAAGAGTGCTAAAACTTATGGATTATACATTGACTAGTAAAAAGTTCAGAAGACTGTAAAATTTTTTCTAAACAATTTTAAGCAAAAATAAAAAAAGCGTGTCGTAGCCAATACATTAAACAACATGTTTGCAAAGTTTTAACAGTTTTAGTCAAGAATTGTTTGTGTAAGAGTGCTAAAACGTATGGATTATACATTGACGAAAGCAAGCATAGGTGTTTTTTAATGTAAAAAGTTCAGAAGACTGTAAAATTTTTTCTAAACAATTTTAAGCAAAAATAAAAAAAGCGTGTCGTAGCCAATACATTAAACAACATGTTTGCAAAGTTTTAACAGTTTTAGTCAAGAATTGTTTGTGTAAGAGTGCTAAAACGTATGGATTATACATTGACGAAAGCAAGCATAGGTGTTTTTTAATGTAAAAAGTTCAGAAGGCTGTAAAATTTTTCTAATCAATTTTAAGCAAAAATAAAAAAAGCATGTCGTAGCCAATACATTAAACAACATGTTTGCAAAGTTTTAACTGTTTTAGTCAAGAATTGTTTGTGTAAGAGTGCTAAAAGGTATGGATTATACATTGACTAGTAAAAAGTTCAGAAGACTGTAAAATTTTTTCTAAACAATTTTAAGCAAAAATAAAAAAAGCGTGTCGTAGCCAATACATTAAACAACATGTTTGCAAAGTTTTAACTGTTTTAGTCAAGAATTGTTTGTGTAAGAGTGCTAAAACGTATGGATTATACATTGACGAAAGCAAGCATAGGTGTTTTTTAATGTAAAAAGTTCAGAAGGCTGTAAAATTTTTTTTAATCAATTTTAAGCAAAAATAAAAAAAGCGTGTCGTAGCCAATACATTAAACAACATGTTTGCAAAGTTTTAACTGTTTTAGTCAAAAATTGTTTGTGTATGAGTGCTAAAACGTATGGATTATACATTGACTAGTAAAAAGTTCAGAAGACTGTAAAATTTTTTCTAAACAATTTTAAGCAAAAATAAAAAAAGCGTGTCGTAGCCAATACATTAAACAACATGTTTGCAAAGTTTTAACTGTTTTTGTCAAGAATTGTTTGTGTAAGAGTGCTAAAACGTATGGATTATACATTGACGAAAGCAAGCATAGATGTTTTTTAATGTAAAAAGTTCAGAAGACTGTAAAATTTTTTCTAAACAAATTTAAGCAAAAATAAAAAAAGCGTGTCGTAGCTAATACATTAAACAACATATTTGCAAAGTTTTAACTGTTTTAGTCAAGAATTGTTTGTGTAAGAGTGCTAAAACGTATGGATTATACATTGACTAGTAAAAAGTTCAGAAGACTGTAAAATTTTTTTTAAACAATTATAAGCAAAAATAAAAAAAGCGTGTCGTAGCCAATACATTCAACAACATGTTTGCAAAGTTTTAACTGTTTTAGTCAAGAATTGTTTGTGTAACAGTGCTAAAACGTATGGATTATACATTGACTAGTAAAAAGTTCAGAAGACTGTAAAATTTTTTCTAAACAATTTTAAGCAAAAATAAAAAAAGCGTGTCGTAGCCAATACATTAAACAACATGTTTGCAAAGTTTTAACTGTTTTAGTCAAGAATTGTTTGTGTAAGAGTGCTAAAACGTATGGATTATACATTGACGAAAGCAAGCATAGGTGCTTTTAATGTAAAAAGTTCAGAAGACTGTAAAATTTTTTCTAAACAATTTTAAGCAAAAATAAAAAAAGCGTGTCGTAGCCATAACATTAAACAACATGTTTGCAAAGTTTAAACTGTTTTAGTCAAGAATTGTTTATGTAAGAGTGCTAAAACGTATGGATTATACATTGACTAGTAAAAAGTTCAGAAGACTGTAAAATTTTTTCTAAACAATTTTAAGCAAAAATAAAAAAACTGGTCGTAGCCAATACATTAAACAACATGTTTGCAAAGTTTTAACTGTTTTAGTCAAGAATTGTTTGTGTAAGAGTGCTAAAACGTATGGATTATACATTGACGAAAGCAAGCATAGGTGTTTTTTAATGTAAAAAGTTCAGAAGGCTGTAAACTTTTTTCTAATCAATTTTAAGCAAAAATAAAAAAAGCGTGTCGTAGCCAATACATTAAACAACATGTTTGCAAAGTTTTAACTGTTTTAGTCAAGAATTGTTTGTGTAAGAGTGCTAAAACGTATGGATTATACATTGACGAAAGCAAGCATAGGTGTTTTTTAATGTAAAAAGTTCAGAAGGCTGTAAAATTTTTTTTAAACAATTTAAGCAAAAATAAAAAAAGCGTGTCGTAGCCAATACATTAAACAACATGTTTGTAAAGTTTTAACTGTTTTAGTCAAGAATTGTTTGTGTAAAAGTGCTAAAACGTATGGATTATACATTGACTAGTAAAAAATTCAGAAGACTGTAAAATTTTTTCTAAACAATTTTAAGCAAAAATAAAAAAAGCGTGTCGTAGCCAATACATTAAACAACATGTTTGCAAAGTTTTAACTGTTTTAGTCAAGAATTGTTTATGTAAGAGTGCTAAAACGTATGGATTATACATTGACTAGTAAAAAGTTCAGAAGACTGTAAAATTTTTTCTAAACAATTTTAAGCAAAAGTAAAAAAAGAGTGTCGTAGCCAATACATTAAACAACATGTTTGCAAAGTATTAACTGTTTTAGTCAAGAATTGTTTGTGTAAGAGTGCTAAAACGTATGGATTATACATTGACGAAAGCAAGCATAGGTGTTTTTTAATGTAAAAAGTTCAGAAGGCTGTAAAATTTTTTCTAATCAATTTTAAGCAAAAATAAAAAAAGCGTGTCGTAGCCAATACATTAAACAACATGTTTGCAAAGTTTTAACTGTTTTAGTCAAGAATTGTTTGTGTAAGAGTGCTAAAACGTATGGATTATACATTGACGAAAGCAAGCATAGGTGTTTTTTAATGTAAAAAGTTCAGAAGACTGTAAAATTTTTTCTAAACAATTTTAAGCAAAAATAAAAAAAGCGTGTCGTAGCCAATACATTAAACAACATGTTTGCAAAGTTTTAACTGTTTTAGTCAAGAATTGTTTGTGTAAGAGTGCTAAAACGTATGGATTATACATTGACGAAAGCAAGCATAGGTGTTTTTTAATGTAAAAAGTTCAGAAGGCTGTAAAATTTTTTCTAATAAATTTTAAGCAAAAATAAAAAAAGCGTGTCGTAGCCAATACATTAAACAACATGTTTGCAAAGTTTTAACTGTTTTAGTCAAGAATTGTTTGTGTAAGAGTGCTAAAACGTATGGATTATACATTGACGAAAGCAAGCATAGGTGTTTTTTAATGTAAAAAGTTCAGAAGGCTGTAAAATCTTTTTTAAACAATTTTAAGCAAAAATAAAAAAAGCGTGTCGTAGCCAATACATTAAACAACATGTTTGCAAAGTTTTAACTGTTTTAGTCAAAAATTGTTTGTGTATGAGTGCTAAAACGTATGGATTATACATTGACTAGTAAAAAGTTCAGAAGACTGTAAAATTTTTTCTAAACAATTTTAAGCAAAAATAAAAAAAGCTTGTCGTAGCCAATACATTAAACAACATGTTTGCAAAGTTTTAACTGTTTTAGTCAAGAATTGTTTGTGTAAGAGTGCTAAAACGTATGGATTATACATTGACGAAAGCAAGCATAGGTGTTTTTTAATGTAAAAAGTTCAGAAGACTGTAAAATTTTTTCTAAACAAATTTAAGCAAAAATAAAAAAAGCGTGTCGTAGCTAATACATTAAACAACATATTTGCAAAGTTTTAACTGTTTTAGTCAAGAATTGTTTGTGTAAGAGTGCTAAAACATATGGATTATACATTGACTAGTAAAAAGTTCAGAAGACTGTAAAATTTTTTTTAAACAATTATAAGCAAAAATAAAAAAAGCGTGTCGTAGCCAATACACATTAAACAACATGTTTGCAAAGTTTTAACTGTTTTAGTCAAGAATTGTTTGTGTAAGAGTGCTAAAACGTATGGATTATACATTGACTAGTAAAAAGTTCTGAAGACTGTAAAATTTTTTCTAAACAATTTTAAGCAAAAATAAAAAAGCGTGTCGTAGCCAATACATTAAACAACATGTTTGCAAAGTTTTAACTGTTTTAGTCAAGAATTGTTTGTGTAATAGTGCTAAAACGTATGGATTATACATTGACTAGTAAAAAGTTCAGAAGACTGTAAAATTTTTTTTAAACAATTATAAGCAAAAATAAAAAAAGCGTGTCGTAGCCAATACATTAAACAACATGTTTGCAAAGTTTTAACTGTTTTAGTCAAGAATTGTTTGTGTAAGAGTGCTAAAACGTATGGATTATACATTGACTAGTAAAAAGTTCAGAAGACTGTAAAATTTTTTCTAAACAATTTTAAAGCAAAATAAAAAAAGCGTGTCGTAGCCAATACATTAAACAACATATTTGCAAAGTTTTAACTGTTTTAGTCAAGAATTGTTTGTGTAAGAGTGCTAAAACGTATGGATTATACATTGACGAAAGCAAGCATAGGTGTTTTTTAATGTAAAAAGTTCAGAAGACTGTAAAATTTTTTCTAAACAAATTTAAGCAAAAATAAAAAAAGCGTGTCGTAGCTAATGCATTATACAACAAATTTGCAAAGTTTTAACTGTTTTAGTCAAGAATTGTTTGTGTAAGAGTGCTAAAACGTATGGATTATACATTGACTAGTAAAAAGTTCAGAAGACTGTAAAATTTTTTATAAACAATTTTAAGCAAAAATAAAAAAAGCGTGTCGTAGCCAATACATTAAACAACATGTTTGCAAAGTTTTAACTGTTTTAGTCAAGAATTGTTTGTGTAAGAGTGCTAAAACGTATGGATTATACATTGACTAGTAAAAAGTTCAGAAGACTGTAAAATTTTTTCTAAAACAATTTTAAGCAAAAATAAAAAAAAAGCCGTGTCGTAGCCAATACATTAAACAACATGTTTGCAAAGTTTTAACTGTTTTAGTCAAGAATTGTTTGTGTAAGAGTGCTAAAACGTATGGATTATACATTGACGAAAGCAAGCATAGGTGTTTTTTAATGTAAAAAGTTCAGAAGACTGTAAAATTTTTTCTAAACAATTTTAAGCAAAAATAAAAAAAGCGTGTCGTAGCCAATACATTAAACACATGTTTGCAAAGTTTTAACTGTTTTATTCAAGAATTGTTTGTGTAAGAGTGCTAAAACGTATGGATTATACATTGACGAAAGCAAGCATAGGTGTTTTTTAATGTAAAAAGTTCAGAAGGCTGTAAAATTTTTTCTAATCAATTTTAAGCAAAAATAAAAAAAGCGTGTCGTAGCCAATACATTAAACAACATGTTTGCAAAGTTTTAACTGTTTTAGTCAAGAATTGTTTGTGTAAGAGTGCTAAAACGTATGGATTATACATTGACTAGTAAAAGTTCAGAAGACTGTAAAATTTTTTCTAAACAATTTTAAGCAAAAATAAAAAAAGCGTGTCGTAGCCAATACATTAAACAACATGTTTGCAAAGTTTTAACTGTTTTAGTCAAGAATTGTTTGTGTAAGAGTGCTAAAACGTATGGATTATACATTGACTAGTAAAAAGTTCAGAAGAACTGTAAAATTTTTTTTAAACAATTATAAGCAAAAATAAAAAAAGCGTGTCGTAGCCAATACATTAAACAACATGTTTGCAAAGTTTTAACTGTTTTAGTCAAGAATTGTTTGTGTAAGAGTGCTAAAACGTATGGATTATACATTGACTAGTAAAAAGTTCAGAAGACTGTAAAATTTTTTCTAAACAATTTTAAGCAAAAATAAAAAAAGCGTGTCGTAGCCAATACATTAAACAACATATTTGCAAAGTTTTAACTGTTTTAGTCAAGAATTGTTTGTGTAAGAGTGCTAAAACGTATGGATTATACATTGACGAAAGCAAGCATAGGTGTTTTTTAATGTAAAAAGTTCAGAAGACTGTAAAATTTTTTCTAAACAAATTTAAGCAAAATAAAAAAGCGTGTCGTAGCTAATGCATTATACAACAAATTTGCAAAGTTTTAACTGTTTTAGTCAAGAATTGTTTGTGTAAGAGTGCTAAAACGTATGGATTATACATTGACTAGTAAAAAGTTCAGAAGACTGTAAAATTTTTTATAAACAATTTTAAGCAAAAATAAAAAAAGCGTGTCGTAGCCAATACATTAAACAACATGTTTGCAAAGTTTTAACTGTTTTAGTCAAGAATTGTTTGTGTAAGAGTGCTAAAACGTAGGGATTATACATTGACTAGTAAAAAGTTCAGAAGACTGTAAAATTTTTTCTAAACAATTTTAAGCAAAAATAAAAAAAGAGTGTCGTAGCCAATACATTAAACAACATGTTTGCAAAGTTTTAACTGTTTTAGTCAAGAATTGTTTGTGTAAGAGTGCTAAAACGTATTGATTATACATTGACTAGTAAAAAGTTCAGAAGACTGTAAAATTTTTTCTAAACAATTTTAAGCAAAAGTAAAAAAAGCGTGTCGTAGCCAATACATTAAACAACATGTTTGCAAAGTATTAACTGTTTTAGTCAAGAATTGTTTGTGTAAGAGTGCTAAAACGTATGGATTATACATTGACGAAAGCAAGCATAGGTGTTTTTTAATGTAAAAAGTTCAGAAGGCTGTAAAATTTTTTCTAATCAATTTTAAGCAAAAATAAAAAAGCGTGTCGTAGCCAATACATTAAACAACATGTTTGCAAGTTTTAACTGTTTTAGTCAAGAATTGTTTGTGTAAGAGTGCTAAAACGTATGGATTATACATTGACGAAAGCAAGCATAGGTGTTTTTTAATGTAAAAAGTTCAGAAGACTGTAAAATTTTTTCTAAACAATTTTAAGCAAAAATAAAAAAAGCGTGTCGTAGCCAATACATTAAACAACATGTTTGCAAAGTTTTAACTGTTTTAGTCAAGAATTGTTTGTGTAAGAGTGCTAAAACGTATGGATTATACATTGACGAAAGCAAGCATAGGTGTTTTTTAATGTAAAAAGTTCAGAAGGCTGTAAAATTTTTTCTAATAAATTTTAAGCAAAAATAAAAAAAGCGTGTCGTAGCCAATACATTAAACAACATGTTTGCAAAGTTTTAACTGTTTTAGTCAAGAATTGTTTGTGTAAGAGTGCTAAAACGTATGGATTATACATTGACGAAAGCAAGCATAGGTGTTTTTTAATGTAAAAAGTTCAGAAGGCTGTAAAATCTTTTTTAAACAATTTTAAGCAAAAATAAAAAAAGCGTGTCGTAGCCAATACATTAAACAACATGTTTGCAAAGTTTTAACTGTTTTAGTCAAAAATTGTTTGTGTATGAGTGCTAAAACGTATGGATTATACATTGACTAGTAAAAAGTTCAGAGACTGTAAAATTTTTTCTAAACAATTTTAAGCAAAAATAAAAAAAGCTTGTCGTAGCCAATACATTAAACAACATGTTTGCAAAGTTTTAACTGTTTTAGTCAAGAATTGTTTGTGTAAGAGTGCTAAAAACGTATGGATTATACATTGACGAAAGCAAGCATAGGGTGTTTTTTTAATGTAAAAAGTTCAGAAGACTGTAAAATTTTTTCTAAACAAATTTAAGCAAAAATAAAAAAAGCGTGTCGTAGCTAATACATTAAACAACATATTTGCAAAGTTTTACTGTTTTAGTCAAGAATTGTTTGTGTAAGAGTGCTAAAACGTATGGATTATACATTGACTAGTAAAAAGTTCAGAAGACTGTAAAATTTTTTTAAACAATTATAAGCAAAAATAAAAAAGCGTGTCGTAGCCAATACATTAAACAACATGTTTGCAAAGTTTTAACTGTTTTAGTCAAGAATTGTTTGTGTAAGAGTGCTAAAACGTATGGATTATACATTGACTAGTAAAAAGTTCAGAAGACTGTAAAATTTTTTCTAAACAATTTTAAGCAAAAATAAAAAAGCGTGTCGTAGCCAATACATTAAACAACATGTTTGCAAAGTTTTAACTGTTTTAGTCAAGAATTGTTTGTGTAATAGTGCTAAAACGTATGGATTATACATTGACTAGTAAAAAGTTCAGAAGACTGTAAAATTTTTTTTTAAACAATTATAAGCAAAAATAAAAAAAGCGTGTCGTAGCCAATACATTAAACAACATGTTTGCAAAGTTTTAACTGTTTTAGTCAAGAATTGTTTGTGTAAGAGTGCTAAAACGTATGGATTATACATTGACTAGTAAAAAGTTCAGAAGACTGTAAAATTTTTTCTAAACAATTTTAAGCAAAAATAAAAAAAGCGTGTCGTAGCCAATACATTAAACAACATATTTGCAAAGTTTTAACTGTTTTAGTCAAGAATTGTTTGTGTAAGAGTGCTAAAACGTATGGATTATACATTGACGAAAGCAAGCATAGGTGTTTTTTAA
>NW_028140620.1:0-20884 GCF_965202585.1 Thalia democratica | reverse complement strand
AAATGAAAGTTTTGACTATTTTTTTGTTACGTGCGTATAAAAACGCTTTTTTTACATTTCTTTAGCTAACTTTGGTATCAATATTTTCATCATAATCTGATATTTCTTTGGTAATCAATAATTTTAACCTTATGTACTGGTCATGCCAACTGAATAACCAGACCTAGCTTTGTTGTCGTTTTCAGCGATTATAAAAGCAACAAACAGCGGTAAGGTTCGTAATAGACGAAGCATAGACGCTACTAGTGAAATTTCATTGGTGCGACTGTTTGGTAAGTTTAAATAAAATGAAGCCAAGCTTGAAAAGTTTATTAAGAACATCTGGTTTTTCCACGTAGAGTGTAAAAATTTTAATTCAAAAAGTTTTATACGTTTAATAGGGACTAGGTTTCGACTATAGATATAATTCTGCTCTTTCTTTGATTATTAAAAGTGAATTTGATCACTTTAGAGCATAATGAAGTTAACTAAAATTTTCATTTTTAAACATTTTTATTAGTTTACAAATGATCTATTTCCTACAAAATATTAAAAAGAAATATCGTCGTAAACTGATATTTAAATAATTGTTAAGTAAACTTTTACCCCTTTTCTTTTTTTTATATCTATTTTTCTTAGACTTTTATTCAATTTTATAAGTTTTACATGTTTTTTGTATATTTTTTTAAATGTTTTTTTTTTCAATAGTTGTCTACATATTTATTTGTTTATTTTCCAAGTATCGTTAAAACAAAGTTTCTAGTTTTAAAGCTAAAATGTAGAATAAGAGAAATTGCTAAAAGATATCTACTTTACTTCATATTTACAAGAGTTTATTTATGACTTTGCAAAAAAAAAAAAAATTAAAAAATGTTTCAGTTGATTGTATAAAAGCTTTTTTCCTATCAATCTAGACTTTACTAACGTAAAAATATTGTTAAAGCTAAAATTTATATGTTCTTATTCGTAAGTAAAACTTCAAATTTAATATAAAGTTAAAAAAAAGGTTTAACTAATGCGTTTTAACCTTGGAGAATTTTTTTACTAGGAAAGAAAAACAGTTAATATAAAATACCGCTTATATCCTTTAAACTTCTAAATAATTTCAAGTTTTGTCTGATTAATTATTTTTCTAATGTTTGATGATGAAGTTTAATAAACTTAAATTTAAACCATAACTTTCAATTGACCAATTAGCTTAGATAAATTTTAAGTTAGTGTTAAGTTAACTTAGCCTAATAACGCTTTTTTATCTGTTGTCATACACAAGTTGACCTTGTGATAAATACAGACTATGTTTTTGTAATTGTGACATGTCGTTTCATTTTGAAACTTAATGCTACATAATTCAGGTGATATACTCTTTGCTTAAAAATACTTGTTTTTAAAAGAAATAAAATTTGAAAAAAGTACAAACAGACTTTTTGTTTTAGCTTGAAGTTATTGTATTATTATGTAGTAACTATGATTAAAATGTCGTTTTATATTGTTGACAGAAGAACTAATGATATTTGTAATTTATTCTTTTAAGTTCGAAAATTTCCAATTGGCAACAAAACAACTATATAAAAACGATGTAATTACTATAACTATGTAGAAAACTGGTTTTAAAACAGAAAGTGGTTTTGCCTTATTTATATAATATTTTATATAATTAGCATATAGTTTTCGTGGTTTCGTCATATAGTTTTTATTTGGAAATTGTTAGAATATAAATTTGTAGTTTACAGTTATACAGTTAAAAAAGTCAAAGTAGTTATTTTCAAAAGCTTTTAAAACCGCATTGGATTTTGATTAAGAACTATAACTGATTAAAAAAAAACATCATTAAGTTATAATACTGAGTGCTTTTAGTTTAACATAATCTGAATTACTGTACTACTTAAGACTTATTTATCCTTATTTATAAACATGTAAAACTACTAAATGTTTTATAATTATTGATTAAAAAATTATTAGTAAGCTAAGGTAGTAAAACATTGTTACATCATAATTAAGATTAATTTAATCTGAATTACACTACTGTACTAGATTTTGATAATTCTGTGTAAGGTTGTACAAAGCTAAATTTGTATCTATAATTTACTACATTTTATAAACTAATTAAGTGTACTTATTTTATAGTGAAATAAAACTATTTTTATTACTTACTTGATAACAAGTATTGTGTTTACAGATTATAATAAGTTATTACATTTGTGTTTATATATAAATACACAAACTTAAAAAAATATACAACCAGTTTTCTGAAGTACTAGCAAACTTGCAATTATTTGTACACTACATTGTAGCTAATTTAACAAGATTGCTTTTATTGTAAACTGTGTGTTCTAGTAGACATTATTGACTGTTAATTATACAATTTGATATTTTACTTTTGATTTTATGTTAATAAACCTAAGTTTCTGTTAAGAATGAAAAGCATACTGTGCTTAAATACAAAACTTAAAATAAGTTATAAATAAGAACTGCTTAATTCTTATCAGTTATAGTTTTTACTTTATCAAATAGCATGTACTGATTTAGTTGTATTTAGAGTTTTTTACAAATAATTTTGTAAAACTATAAACAGGTACTTAAACTTGTTATTTTAAAATGTTATTTTTGTTTCTAAATCAGTCTGTTTTAAACACAAAGTATATTTAGTTTTTTTATTTAAAAATTGTGATGCAAAAATATCTTCAAGTATTTCAAAAAACTAATTAAGTAATCATAAGTTATTTTGCATGGTTTACTTAAAAAAAACATTTCATTTAAGCATTATTTAACTCTTAGTCTAAAATACCCTACTCAGAAGTGAACTCTGTACATAAATATAATCTTAGTTGAGAAAGTTTTAATTATCAATCTTACTTTTGAAAAATCATCAACTACTTTATACCTATGAGTCACCAATTAATATTTTCAACAAACATACAGACCACAAATAAAATGAAAATTTTGTTTTTCGCCTTGGCCCTGTTATCATGGCAACATGTGCTTGTTCAAGGATTTGAGGGCAGCGATTTGTGGAACGCTTTTTACGCGAAGAGTCACGCCAAAAGACTCAAGGACCTAGGTAACCAATTATTATTTCAAATTAGTTTCCATTATGTTTGTTAGTTTTGTGCAGAACTTTCATAAAAACACGGGACATAGTATAGTTTGTTTGCCCCTTTGTAGCACTTGTTTACTAAAAGAGTGTATTGAAAAATAAAAACTTTTCGTGTATTTTTGTTTATTTTTTGTTTATTTAGTAATTTAAGAAGCTGTCTAAAAAAACTTGACCATTTTGTTTTTCATTCTGTATCATTCTTTGCTCATGACCTTTAGTTTTTTGTTGTTGAAAGTAAAAGCTTACATTTTTGATTTTTTTACTCGATTTCTAAACATGTTTTCAACAAACAAAGATACAAAATAAAAAAAACAAAGCACTACCACCAACCAGTGCTTACTCGGGGATTTTTTGCAAACTTTCAATTTTCCACAGTAAAAGCCGGGTACGAAATAGCAGACATGTTAAAAAGCTCTGCTTTGTTTACTCGAGCGTGAAATTACTAACTTAAAACAAACCAAAGTTTATACGCTTCATTGCTGAATTACCATAGTAACTATTAGCATTTTACCAACTCTGCGAAATAGCGAGGAACGAGACTGACGAGTGCAACCTCTACATCAACAACTGCGACTTTTTCGAATCGCTGAAGTGCGTGCCTGACGACGACACACTGCGGGAGAAGGGAAGGGGAAATGCGTTAAAATTGTGGACTTGTACGAGTGGTTCGATGGTTACAAGTACGACTACTGGTGCAGAATGACTAGTACGTTGATTTTTGATACTTTTGTCAAGTAACTGTTCATTGTTATGATTTTATAAACTTAGTCTATAAAAACATGTCGTGTAAAAGTTAATAGTTTTTGGTAGGTTAATTCTTTTCATAAACTTTTTGTTAAGTTTTAGAATAACACTATCCAATTAGTAAGAGTTGTTTTCAGTATGGTTAGGAGTTTAAGATAATTATTTTAGTAGATTATGTTTTTTGCAAAGTACAAATGAGATTAACGAAAATTAATTTCTAATTTAAAAGTGAAAAATAAAAGTTTCTAAAAATTTTGAAAACTATTTTTAAAAATAACTTTTTAAATTACAAAGTTTAAAAAGTTATAATAACCAACAAAAAAGCCTGGTAGTTTTCTGTACAGCCCTGCGAACTGCGATATTTATTTTACAACAATTTTCTTAGACGACGGCTCGGACGGGTGGAGAAGCCACAACCACATGACGAAACAGAACAGGGAATTTGAATTTTACTCGATAGACCGGGATTCAGGAAGATTGGTTGAATCGATCATAACCGTGTGAGTTTCATATAAGCATGTGCTAGTTATCAGCTTGTACGTTGGTCACAAACAAAAATGAAATTAAATCAATTTTTGTTTTATTCGAGCACTAATGCCGTTACTTATGCTGCTTACAAAATCTTTTGAAGTTTTTCAACACAAAAAAGTTATTTATTTTAAAAAACCTGTGTAACTGTAAATTTTAACCACAAGTGTGATGTACTATAACAGTTTGTACAAAGTTGTTTAAAGCAAGATTTTTTCCAAAACTTTTTTTTAAATACGAGCCAAATCATTAAAAACAGTTTTAAAGTTTACGAATAAAACCTCTAATAAAACTTAATTTTGACAAATAGCTCAAGAAAAAGCATATGACGAAGTTAATGAAGATCTACAAAAGAAGAAAAAGTTTGTCGAAACACTGAAAAAAATTGTCGATGAACCAAGAAAAATGTCGAAGAATCAAGAAAAATTGTCGAAGAACCGAGAAAAATTGTCGAAGAACCAAGACAAATTGTCGAAAGACCAAGACAGATTGTTGATGAACCAAGACAAATTGTCGAAAGACCGAGAAAAAATTGTCGAAGAACCCAGAAAAATTGTCGAAGAACAAGACAAATTGTCGAAAGGCCAAGACAAATTGTCGAAAGACCAAGACAGATTGTTGAAGAACCAAGACAAATTGTCGAAAGACCGAGAAAAATTGTCGAAGAACCCAGAAAATTGTCGAAGAACCAAGACAAATTGTCGAAAGGCCAAGACAAATTGTCGAAAGACCAAGACAAATTGTCGAAAGACCAAGAGAAATTGTCGAAGAACCGAGGCAAATTGTCGAAGAACCAAGACAAATTGTCGAAAGACCAAGAGAAGTTTTCGAAAAACCAGAGAAATTGTCGAAGAACCAAGACAAATTGTCGAAATACCAAGACAAATTGTCGAAGAACAGAAAGAAATTGTCGAAGAACCGAGAGAAATTTATAGTAGATATAAAACCTTAGATTTCGAAGAACCATTTGAACTTAAGCGTGATAAAAAACCCAAAAAAGAAAAGAAGAGGATTTCCAAAGACAAACTTTTAACAAATAAGAGGATCAGGATTCTGGAAAAGATTCCGAAGAAATTCAGAGGACAAAAGGTAAAAGTTTTAATAGTTTTAGGAACTTTTTACTAGTTAAATGTAACTAATTTTTTTAATTTCAAATTGTTTACTATTCAAAAATTGTTTAATATAGAAATATTTCATTGCTATAACCAAGTTTTTATAGGTTTTAATTAAAGTTTCAGCTAACATTAATGTATGTTAAAAGCAACATTGTATGTTAAATTACTTATGGGGAAAAAATTTCATTAAACACAAAACCACAAAACCTCTAAAATGCATACCGTTCATTTGCATGATCTATACAATTTATTTGAAAAATAGTTTTTTATTTAATTTTTTTTTACAGCGACCCTGCAAACTTCACAAAAAATTGGTGAAAAAAGTTAAAAACAAGAGTCTCAAGCACTGGAAGCCCAAATGTACTAGGGAGGGAATGTACAATATATACGCAAAAGTTGTTAGTATGAAAAGTTGATAGTTTTTGTTATCGGTAGTTTGCGAGTTTTTAAACAAAACCTAAATCTTGAAGTCAAGTATTGAAAAAGTGTGCATATTTTTATTTTTTTTTTCACGTTTTACTATTTAAAACTTTGAAACAGTGTTGGAAAAGGCATTGCTGGTGCGTGAACGAAAAAGGAAGGTTTTACAAACAAGTTCTCATGAACGGGGGTCGTGTTAGAGCTTAATATTTTCTACTTTATCACGTTCACATATTTATTGAGCTTTCTTTCTAATTAGTGTTTGCATTAATAAAACAAAAACTTTACAGTAAACTTGAGTTAACAGTTGTAAATTTATCTTGTCATGTATAAACTTAGATTAATGTCATTTTTTTGAAGTCTTCTACTGTTTGATTTCACCCATTTCAATAGTTTGATAGATAAAAGCTAATGTATATTTAGATTTGATGTTATAACTTAAGATACTTGTTTTAGTTTAGAACTTTGCAAAAACAGAGATAAAATTTTTTAAAGCTAAAAAATTAAATATTTAAACAAACATTTAACTTTGTTTTAACAATACTTTTAGTATGCCGTAAGTAGTTCTACAATAACAATTCAAATACTTTTTATCCCTAGAGTAATTCTTAGGTTTTAAGTCCTAACTAATTATACTTTTTGGTATAATAACTTTTTGTTGATAAACAAACAATTATTAAAAGATATAGCAAGAAAATTTTTAACTTACATTTACAAGTTCTTAGTTTTGTAATATAACTCTTTACATGGTTAACTTTCAAAACCATAACTGATTTATTGCTTTCAACTTTAAAAGTTTTCGTTTGTGTGAAATCATTGAAAACCAAATAACTAAACTTTATTGGAAAAAACTTTAATCTGATAATTTAAATTTTTTCGCTTCTGAAACTTAGAAGCTATGCTGACTGAACACAGTTTTATTTTGAAGTTTATTCATTTTAAGACTTTTATTTTCATCTGTTGTACTTTTTAAGTTTTCAAGTTTACACAGCTATTTAATTCGGATCTGTTAATTGTGTAAAAATCTGTATTGTAAAATGTTCAGAAGAACTTAAGTATAGTTGTATCAAAAACCTTATAAACTAAACTTATATGAAATACAAATGTGTCTTTAAAATATGCATTTGATTAAATTTTTTTAAAAAGTATTCAATACTACTTGAAAAAAACAACTTTAAATTTTTATGATAATAATCAACTTAAAAGTTTAATTTTAACTTTTATAATTTGCTGAGCAACCATTAGATAAAATTGATGGGTATATTTAATGATTTTAAATAAAGTTATGAACTTTTTGTTTCAAAAAAATATACTATTATACATAAATTTTCAAGCGCTATATAGTTTTCTTTGATGTATCCTAAATGTTATTTGTTACATAGTTTAAATATTATATTGAAAAAACCTGATGACTTAAACTGTTTTGATTTGAGAACCAAAAACTTAAAAGTATAGAGGCTATATTTTTTTCTAATCTAAACAAATTAAAACATTAAAACTAAAAATTCAGTATTAAGTCATATTAAACAAATTATTATTTTTTATATTAAAATGCAAACATAAAATAATTTAGTGAATTTATTTAGTTAAATCTGATTAAATTAAATCTTCTCTTTAATTAAGTAATATAGAACATTTTTGTTTACTCATTTTAGTTTAACCGTTTGCACTAAGATTTCCCAAACTCATTTTCATAATTGCCCCTTTTTTCGAAATAAATGCGATGATCATCCCCTTTATTACAAGCCCCAGCATATCTAGTGTAAGTTTTAAATTTCCATTCTATTATCCCTCAGAACTGTTTTTACTATTTATCATGAACCCGGAAGTATGTAGTGTGAGTTACCAGTAGCGTCTCCTCATTGCCACAAACTTTTTTAAACTTTTTCCTTCTTAATAGTAATTGCTCCTGTTCTACTAAAATCGCAAAAATTCTTTCTATTAAAACTACCCATTCCGGAAACCCTGGTTTAAACTTTTTCATGTATACGTTTTAGTCCTGACTACCATGTCTTTTCGGTAGCTAAATAATTGCCGTATCATTACAAACAAAAAAATCAATGCTTGGTATTTAGTGTAGCATTTATAGAGATTAAAGCTTTTCCTTAAAATTATCAGCAAAAATCATTTTTAGATTAAGTAGATCTATAAAAAATAAAAAATAACCTAGCTATCTTGTACAGCTTTGTAAAACTTAAGTCTTAAAAAGTTTATATTAGTTAAAAATATTAATGTAGATTCAAAAGTAAAGCTATCAATACAGCACAGCTCAAAAATTGAAGCGACTATAAATTAGCTGTTGTTAATTAAAGTATCTGTTTATATTGTACAAAAAACAGTTTAAATATAAACTTTTTGTCTAAACTGTGTTTTAAAACAATTTTAGAAGTTATCAAAACTAGAAAACTAAAATAAATACACTTTTTAACTTTTTATTCTAATCTAGGTACGAAGTTTCTCTAACTATATTTATCTTATATTTTGTCTTGTTTTAATTCAAGAAAGTATCTTGATAAAATTAGCAGCTGTTATAAAAGTTTATATTTTTGAAACAAATGCTTTTGAATGAAGGTTACGTTGAAAATTTCAAATTCAATTTTAAGTGTAAAATATTTTCGTCACAAAATTTTCTTAGTTCATATTGAAGCATAACAATTACAGCAGCTTTTACGAAGCTACAAGCTTTTTTTGTTATACTTTATTTGTTCTTCAAAAACAAAGATGAAAGACAACCAACAAGTCTTGTTAAAGTAAAAACAAACAAATAAAAACAAAATTTATTCAGCAGCTTCCAGTTTTCTTGTCGACTTGCTTCAAAAAATACCCGTTTTCATCGACACACCAACAATGCTTTTTGTGGCACTGTTTATAAATTGAAATATTTAGCCTTGAAATAAGTTTGTTAGAAAAATTGTATTTGTTTAACGTTCTCAAAAAGTAAGTGTGTTAAAATCGCTATTGTCTTTTTAAACTGAAAGTATACTTATATATATATAAAAGTTTTTTTTTAACCAGCAGCTTTTACCACAGTGGAGTAAGAACTTTGAGAACAGTTTTTTTTCTAAACAAAATTAAAGAATTGATTTAACAAAACGAAACTATGTAAAAGTTATTGAAACTAACAGATTTCACCGCAGTGGAGTACGATCCCTTGTCGCAGTGTGGGTTCCAATACTTGAAGTTCTTCTTCTCTGATTTCTTCACCAATTTCTTGTGTAAGCGGCAGGATCGCTGCAAAGTTTGCAGACTGGTTAATTCAGATACATAACGTAAAATGTAAATGTTTGCAAAATGATGACATGTCTAGTAGGCGTAGAGTTTATTTTACATTTATTTCCTAACAGTAAAAGAGCTTGTATTTATTTTACACAAATATTTTTTAGCAGCTATAAAGTTTTTAAGGAAGCCATATTTTTACTACAAAAGTGCAAAGTTTTACAATTTGCCAATGTGCACAGGCTTCTTATTGAGTCATACATTTCACAACTACTAAAAAAAACAATGTGTTATTTAAAAAACCATTTAAAATGTGCACAAATAATTTTAATTAGCTTTTTGTTTCACAAAACTTTCATGTATACATTTTTTCAACAACCTCGAAAACACCAACCTTCTCTCCTTGGAACTTCTTCGGGAGCACGTTCACCTGATCGATCCTCTTCTCCGTCAGCCTCCTCACCTTCTTCTCCTTCCTACCACCCCTCACCACCTGACCTTCCTCCCCGTCCTCACCTTCCACAAAGTTGACCTTCAGGTTCATCTCCAGCGGAACCCGGTCCTCACCTTTGACGTTCTTCTTCCTGAGGACTTGCTCGATCTCCTCCCAAGCGTCTTCTTGTACTGTGAAGAAATTAAAAATATTTATTAAACTCAGTTGTTTATAATAAAACTTTGTTTTTGTTGTCTTAAACGGCTTTTATTTTTGGTAAGTTGTGAATGTTTAACTACTTTCGAGAAGAGAGTAAGTGAAACTTTGAAAGCATTGAGTAAAGTATACAAAGAAAAGTATAAGTTGTGTTTGCAAATCAACCTGAAAAACAAAATTGAAAATCTAACAAGTGGCTTACTTTTTATTACGGCATCCTGCTCTTTTTGAAACTCAGGGAGTTGGTTTCTGCGTGCCTGACTGAAAAGCTTATGACTATACAGTGCGTCTTCAGTATGCGCTGAAAATTTTATTTAAAGTTAAAAAAAAAGTTCTGCAAACTTAACTAATTGTTCAGTTATTTTGATTTGCTGCAATTTTTAACCTTCTTCTTACTTAAAACAAAGGTATTAAAACGTTGTGTGGTTTATAAGTTTTTATCAATCCACTTATAAAAAAAACAGAAAGTGTATTACGCGAAAAAGGTAATTAAAAATTGTTCAAAAGTGTGCACATTAAGTCGCTATAAAGAAAGTGTTATGGAAAGAAGTTATTAAATAAATAATTGTTTGAATATACAAATGCTTCAAAATACAAAACAATAAAAAAACCAATCAGTGTCATCCAGTAGTCGTACTTGCAGAGCTTCATCACTTCAATCGCGTCCGTAACGAGAGTGCAAGTTCCATTGGCGCCTTCTTGCGGTAAGCATTTTAGGCTCATTCTCGCGTCACAATTCTGCACTGTGACGTCACACTGATCCACCCGGCTCGTCTTTGATTTTGTATCCGGTCTTGTCTGCAAAAAAAAAAAAAAAAAAGTTGCAGCTAGAGCATCGAGTAACTTTAAAATTTAACTTTGTGTGTGTTTTGTATTTTCTTCCTATAAGCTTTGATTTCAAAAGAAAGTTTAACCTATAAAATTTTAAAAAATTGAAATAATGTACGAGTCTATATATTTGAATAAAAGCAAGTTAACCAAACTTTAAAAGGACAACCAACAAAGAACACTTTATGCTTTTTTCTAATAAAAGTTTAAATGGAATTGTTTTATAATAAATAAATTAAATAACAAATAACTACACAGATCGTTGTTTCTTTTTTCCTGGCTCTTCTGGTAAAAAGCCTCCCATCTTTCGTTCGTGCCCCGAACTAGCACAAGTTGCCATGACAACACGGCTAAGGTGAAAAATAACACTTTCATTTTGATTAGTGATCTGTATTTACCAAAGTTTTGCTGTGAAACGTTTATTTACTTGAAACATGAATATAAAGACGAAAAAAAAGACTATGGTCGCAATAAAATAAAGAAATTTGTCAAAAAGTATTTATATTTAACTTAAGTTTTTAACAATTAAAACTTTAAAAATATTTTTCTATCACTTTTTTATTTTGAGTGATGACATTCTTGCTATTTTAGAAGTTGTTACTTCATAAAAGTTTAAACTTTTTTAAAATAAAATGTTTTTCAATAAACAGTTAACGTTAATGTGTAAACAGCTGTTGATTATTTTAAAGTGTGATAGTCAAATATAAGTATAACGTCTTTATATATTTTTTCTTATATAAACAAAGTTATGTATTTAAACTAAACGTAAACTTGTTATTTTCTGTTGCATTTTTTACACATTTTGTTGAAACTTAAAGTACTAAAAACTTATAATAAACTTATGAAAGTATATCATAAATACTTTAAAAACTTAATATAAGTTTAGAGTAATTAGTTTTAATATTTTAGGAAATTTTTTGTTTCTATAAAAATCAATTATAATGTATTTTAATGATAATAAACTAGTAACATGATTTAATCTTAGTAAAGCATTGTTGGATAATTATTTTTAAACTAAATCATTGTAACAAAGTATAATTAAACTTATTTTTAATTAAATAACTAATGTTTATTATAAAAAAAAAATATTTAATTTCACGTAACATTGTTAAAACATCTTGTGCACTATTAAATTGTTTATAATAAACAAACTCTCGTTAAAGCTTGTATAATATTTTATATAAGCTAAAATAACTTAATTTTTACGTTATATAAATAGTATTAGTCCATTGTCCGTATAGTTTTATGAAGTTTTCGTATAATATTTGTTACATTAATTTTGAATTACGTATCGTGCAGTCTTAAAAAATCGAAACTGTCTACACTTGATAATGCTTTAAAAAAAACAAAATTTGAACTATATTAATGTATGATTTTTTTTCACTGTTAGAAAAAGAAGGCTTTAAATTTGTCTAAACTAATTTAAAGTGCAATTTAGTTACAAAACTTAAACAGAAAAATCATAAAGTTTTCTATTAAATTTTATCTTTATTGGAAGAATTAATTAGAAAAAGTTCTCAAATTAAAACCTATAGAGCTATAGATAAACTATACAAACTTTTTATTATTATTTCACTTTAGTTAGGAATTATAAAGTTAACTAAAAACTTGTTAGCTTATTTGATTAAAGCAACTTTTATAAATTAGTGATATCAGTTCTATTTAAATATGCTTATTAACAAATAAAGTTTTTTACGTAGGTAGTCTTTGAATTGAAAAACAAAAGAATAAGTTCGCACGTTAACCATGTTTTGTTAATCAAAACAAGAAAAAAACCTATCACGTTGTACCAAACAAAAAAAAACAAAATTTGGAAAGACTAAGTATTTGTTGATTACGCAGGTGTAAAACACGAGTAAAAAACTACGGTAGGTGGTTCTTTATGCGTAGCTTTTAGCTGCAACTAGGACAGTTATGAATAGTTATCTATCAAAATACTGATTTCAGAAAATTAATTAACTTTTACACCATAGTGCAGGGGTCGGCAAATTACGGCACGCGAAAATACTTTTTTAGCTTCTTCCTTATAAAAATAAGTCAATTCCGGCATTAGTAAGTACAGTACAGGGTTTTCCAAGCTTGTTTTTCAAATGGCCTCCTTTAAAGAAATTAAAAAAGCCCCCCTTCAAAAAGATTACTAAAAAAATTATTATTAGAGACAACTAAGACCTTTGTTTAGTTTAATGATTTAATAATGATTTTAAGTATACCTGCAATTTTAATAATAACCATTGTGTTGTTTAAACTAATATTGGTTTGTAATAATTTTTAATTCTATCTAAAGCTAGTTTATTATTTTATAAGGCTTAAGTTTAAAGTTTAAAGATATTAGTTTAATCATTTTTTTTTTAATGAGTTTGTATATTTATTAATCACGAACATAAAAAATGTTGCAAAACATTATTAACTAAAACAATATTGCATTTTGCAATTGTTTTTCTTTCAGCTTGCTTTTGATGTGTCATTTAACATTCCATGGTAACCGTAAACACATCACACAACAATCAAGCAGCAAATCGTTTAACAAAACAACTCTAAACTCAGCAAAAAAGTTTACACAGCAAAGTGTGTACGAGTGCTGCTATTTCGATCTGAGTTTGTTGTTTTAGCGGTGATTGACAGCAATGCGCCCGTATATAAGCCGACGGCCACCGCAAGTTGACACAAAACATCCAAGATGAAATTCTCAGTTGTTATCTTCATGCTTTTCGCCGCTGCTTGCTCAGCCAGCCCCATCATCAGAATCACCGAGTGCAAGGGAACCTTCGGTTGGTTGAACTTAGAAATTAAAATTAAACCAAAAAGTTTTTATTTAACTTAGACTGTTGTTAAGTTGTGATTAAAATTTAGAAGAAAAGTTATTTGAATAAAAAAAAAACTAAAACAGTACAGTTTTGGAAGATAAAAATAAAACTTAAAGTTTTCTGCCTTGCGTTGCGCTTTTATTAAAACAATTTTATAGATAAATGTTTACGGTGTGTGGTGAATTAAGAATTTAAAAAGCACAGTTGCAAAATTAATATTGTTGTTACAGAGACTACCGGCAAGCACGCTTCAGATTCAGACAAGGACAGCAAATGCATGAAAGTTGAACCAGTCCATTTCACACCAAGTGAGTATGCCCCTTAAGTCTTGTTAAGACAGTATGTGTGTAATAGCTTTCACAGAAAAACTGTTTAAAGTATACAACCTTAAAAAAATCATATGTATAATTAAAATTTCAATTTTTACTGCCGGTTAATAACAAATGAATGAAAGTTTTCGTGATGATTTAAGATCGGAAAACTAGCCTAGACTGTAAATTTAACAATACTTTGTGCGGGCAAAATGAAAAAAAATAAAAATAAAAGTCATACCAACGTAATTGACATTAAAGCGTATGCAACCAAAATAGTTTTTTTAATTACTTTTCCAATTTAAATAACAAAGGTAGTTAACATTTAGAACTTATACAATTTAGTTTAAATCGTATAACTTAGCATAATAAATTTTACTGAAACGTTTTATAAAAAAAAAAATAAATTTAAATTCACAATAACCTGACCTACAAAAAAGATGTAACATTACCAAACAACTTGATATTAAGAATTTAAGAATATTTTTTTTTACTATCAAAACTTACAGTAACACCAGCGTAATTTATTTTCAAACCTTCATTTACATAAAAAAAATTTTTAAACTATTTTCAGTATTCTTCTTTTGTTTGTATTGCTAAATAGTAACGCTCACAATAAACACCACTTTATCGGCAGCTTGCAACGGCGCTCTCCCAGAAGGTTTCCAGCCAATCGACAAGCTCCCAGCAGACTTCAAGCTTCCAGAAGGCGCCAAGCTCATTCCAGCCAAGCAACTCACCAAAGAGGAATTCATGAAATTGTTGAAATAAGCGCTATGAATAAAAAATACTGAACTTGCACTATTGTGTTTTGTTTTTGATTTGATTTTTTTAGTAAAACAATCTGCTCTGTCATGGGTAGAAGATACCGTGTTATACACTTAATTTTTGTGATATAAAATCAAAACGCTTATACTTATAGGTCGGAAACACGATTTGTTTTTTTTTTACTTGTTTAGCTTGACAAAAACCAGTATAGAAGCGTAAAAGTAAAAAATCAAAAACTACAACTATGCATTTCTACATTAATAAAAAAGTTATTTTTTTAACTTTTAACTTTGTTAAAGTGATGATGAAAAACTTAAGTTAGTTTTTAGTTTAACAAAAGAAATAAAATCATTATAATTTTAGCTAGAAGGCTTGAGAGTTTAATATAAATTGTTACTAGATAAAATTACTAAAAACTAGAAAACTTTTGACGAACCCAAAACTTGTTTCTATTTAATGTTATAAAAACTTGTTCTTTTTAAAATTAATTAGAGCAGGGTTACCCTAAGTGGGCCATGAAAGATATATAGGGAGCCATGAGTTTTATAACTTGAAACTGAATTATTGTAATAATATTGGAGTTGCTGATGAAGAGCAAAAAACAAAAAGGTCTTAGATGTTTTTAATGGCTGTTTTTGAATAATCTTGTTGGACGGGGCCATAGCTTTTTAAATTTCTTTAAAGGGGGCCTTTAAAAAAAAACTTGACCTAAACCCTAAACTATAACCCTAAACTAGAGACTTACATATCAAAATAATGAAAGAAAATTGTGACAAATAGTGTTGAAAATTACGACATCAATTAAAGTTAGAAAAAATTGTGATTGAAACAATAGTTCTAAATTCCATGGATATTCTATGAAAATTGAGAACCGCTTCCTGATTTAGAAGTATTATCATTTCAACGTGTCCGTTTACTTTCATACTGAATTTTTTTCTGAGTAAAGATAAAAAAATGCTCGTTTTATGTATAATATTACTTCGCACTTTAATACAATTAAATTTTTAAGTTATGCATATTTTAGGATTTTATTTTAAACTTTGAATGTTTACCCAAAATGTTTGAAGTTTTGTATGGTAAAATTTAAAACCAATATTAAAACCGTAACATGTATTAGTTTTTAATTTTATTCGTTACTAATTATAAAAATATTTTAGTTTATATCTCTATGGAATAAATATATTTATAAAACTATTCAAAGATCCCCTCAATGAATTTTGAGTTTAAAAAACAAATTGTATTTATTAGGTGTCTTACTTAATTTTACTTTTTCGAACAAGTTAGTAAAATTTATAATAAATCATTTAAATACAGTTGCCCTAGTTACAAAATAAACTATTTTTTTTTAAAGGAACACTATTCTAACAATCTAGATCAGCCTCAAATAAGTCAATAGTAATTCTCTAAGTTTAAAATAGGTTACCTTGAAAAAGTATGAAAATGACTTAGTTGTGTAATTTAATTGATTTTTTGAATCCCTTAATTCAAATTCTATTTGTTATTTTATTTCAAATGTTTTAGTGGTCAAGGTTTTCAAAAGTTTAACTATATATCATTTTGTTATGATCTGTACACTTAAAATTGTACGGCATGTGAGTGCAACTAGCTCACGGTGATTATAAAATGTAAAAGCTTTAAATAAGTTTACAGGCTTTTAATGTTACAGTTGGTTCTTTATGTTTTAATTTATTTGCTAAGATATGTATAATTATCGATCAAAAAAATAGAATCAGATTCTTTCTTTAAACCTTAGTTGAAGCTTTAATTTTCTGCAAAGAATATTAAATTTTAAAGCTATTATTTGTTCTACTTAAACAAAGTTTTTAACAATTTTATTAGTAACAAAATATGTTATTTAAAAGTCTTTAGTTCTTTTAACTAAAAAATTACTAGCCAACCAAATATTTTTTGTAAAGTTAAGATCCGGCCAGACCAGTAAGATCTTAAAGTATTAATGGATATTAATAAAACATAAACTGTTTTATATAAATCTTTATTCAAATAAAAACAATTTAAAAATTTAGGTTGTTTGTAGGCGAGCTGATAATTTATACCTGGCAAAAAAAAAACTTATTTTTTTATGAAACTTGTTAAACTCAAACAGAAAATTTAAAGTGAACCATTAAAGCTAAAAGTTCATCATTGTATTTGTTCAGAAAGAGTTTTAAAATTAAGATAATTTTAATTCAAAAAATTTAACCTGTTAAATTTTCTACAAAATGGGTTCAAAGAACTAGAAAACAGTTGAGCAAAACAAAATTTATAACGTACACTAAAACAGTGCTGTCTATACAAATATGCTTTGCTTTTGTTCTTACAAATTTAAAAGTAGTTGTTATGTACTTAATAGTCTACTTAAGTGCTACTGAACCTTTTTCTAGTGGCGGAACCCTTTTCCAAAGTTCAACTTTTCCGCGGAACCCCTAATTTAATTTTACATAAAATGTTTAATATAATATTTCCTGCAAAAAACAAAAGACTTTCAGTGAAAAACGATTTTTTTAGCAAAACTATATCATTGTTAGAAATCATACCAATTGTAATAGTATTAAGTCGAGTCAAACTCAAAGTGCGCCAAAGGCAATAGATATTTTTGATTCTATATTAATAAACGAAAACAAACATGATTAATCGCAACGTCATAAAAATCTTTCCTTGCATAATAAAAACAACATGGGAGCTACAAACAATAACGAAATGAACATGAACTTAATCGAATTCACAGATTACTGTAATAAACGGGTAAGATGCCTAACGAAAAATAAATAAATAACATTTAGTGCGAAACTTGAACTTGTCTCTTAGCAACAAGCATGTCAGTGTGCGGCTGGATTTTGGATAGAATGAAACGGAGACAGGCAGTTAAGGTTGGAGTCAGCATACAGTTCCTTTGCTTCGTTTTAATGTTTGTTACATAAGAAAGGCCGGACTCTCAAAGATAAGTGGAAGTGAGTGGTAAAAGAAATTTTACTGCACGCTTTGCTAAGACGCGGTACTCTAAAATTGCACATATCCAAAAATCTAAAAGCTGCTTCCCTTTGAAACTCAATTTTAAATTAGTATCTTCAGATAGTTGCAGCAATTCGTTTTCTGTATCTGAAGGAAGATACACAATATCACACATAAAAGGATTCAAAATCCATAAATTTCCGATGCGAACATCTTCAGGAAAATAATGTTAAAGCTTTATAGACAAAAGATCAAGGTAGTTGTATATTTCGTCAGAAAAGTTGAATTCTATGCATTTTTTATGGGCCTCATCAAACTGGTGAAACATCGCAAAATTACCATTGCTAACCTTTTCTTCCAAAAGTTAATTCTATTTTTAAACGCCTCAATCTTGTTTGTCATGACAAAAATGGAATTTTGCTTCCCTTGCATGCTTAATTTCAAAGCGTTCAATTCTTCGAAAATATTGGTGAGATAAGCTAGCCTGGCCAAAAAAACATCATCTTCAAAGAACTTCACTAATTCTTAGCCTTCATTTTTAAGAAAGGTGAACACCTGCTTCTTTAATTCAACGAGAGGAACCAGTGTCCGCCCCTTCGACAGCCAGCGAACTTCGTTGTGATAAAGAAGTCGCAGATGGTCAGTATCTAAACTTTCACATAGCTCTTATACATATTAATCATCATTAATAATTAAAAATCTTTGTACATATCAAATTTAAATCAAGCTAATAGACATCTTTTTAAACGTTTTTACAGCATTTGAAACTATATAATATACCAGAATTAAGTTTCTGATAATTATTTTTATTTAGCTTTATTGTGTAAGCATTTAGAATTCGTTTTGATTGCTCCTACATTGTTTGCTTTAATGATAATACCAGTATTTTCATGACTTCATTAAACATAGAAATTCAAAAAATTTGCGCAACCAGGACACCTATTAATAATGAATACCCATTAAAAGTCCTACCGCTAGATACACACTAAGCAGATCAATGAATGCTATAATTATGTATGTTTTCCATTTTATATGTTCCATTTTTTTTGAAGTTTTATGATTTATGTTTTTTTTTCAAAAGGCTTTGCGGAACCCCTGAGAGGCGTCGCGGAACCCTGCTTCCGCGGAACCCTATTTCATAAGCACTGGTCTACTTAACGAACTGGTAAATTTTAAACACCAAGCTAAATATATAATACACTCTTAGTCTGGAGACTAAAATACTTAAAATTGTGTTTTCAAATAACTAGGTCTAATTGAAACTAAAAAAATAGTTTTTACTTAATTTACAGACTTTTTTGAGTTGAAAAACTTTCATCTAATGCATGGTTTTAACTCATTTTTATAACAGCCCCCTTTGGCATAAATTTGAAACAAAATCAGCGCTTTTTTATTAGCTTTCGTCCCCTTTTTCTTTAAATTACCTTTTAATTCTTTGCCTCCTTGTTAGTTGTTATCCCTAGTTTAGTTATTGCTGTATAATTTGAAAAACCGTGGTTTAAATTTTCTTTACTCAGGATAAATTACTGAAAAGCAAGCTTAAATTAGTAAAATAGGGAGCATAAAATATAGAAACTATACGACTGCCCAAAATTTTTAAATCGCCCCTTAACTATGTTTTACCACCGAAATAGTAAAATTGCCCAAAAAGGGCTGATATCGCCCGTTTTGGAAAATTCTGATTTAAAGTGACAATGTTAACTGTTTTATCTTCAGTGACGATCTTAAATTTAATAACAAAAATATCCATTGAAAATGAACAAAAAATAATCTACAGACACTAAAAAAATTTCCTTCACTGTCTGTCTGCTTTTTTATCTGGCTTTATCATATAAAAAATTTAAACACAAATGTTCAAACTATATGTTGATTAAATGGCGAAGGCTTAGAAATAAGGTCACTGAAAAAACATAACAGTTTAAAAAATATTAAAACTCTCATAAATAGTCAGTTTACTAATGGTAGAGAAATTAATCAAGTTTTTATGATATAAAGCGCTATCTAAGGATATTAGAAAATTACGAATCGAATTGCAGCGGAATTCAACTAAATAAAAATATTTTTTGCTTAAAAGTGTTCTACAAACAGCTTAAAAATTGCTGAGTAACGTTTAGTTGAAATACAGAAAGTAGTAAAAATAACATTCAGTATCTAATTAAATAAAAAAACAGTTTAAAAAATTCAACACAGGTATAAAATACAGTTTTAAAGCTTATTTTGAGTATTAATAATCTCGTTTCCCTAAAGACTCTTCATGAAACCAAATTTACTTTAAGTAAGTATTTAATTGTTTGTAACAAAATCTTTTTAATTTATTTGAGAGTTAGTCAAAATAATCATTTTTACGCCCATTAAAAAAAGAAAAAGTTATAAGCTATGGTTGCCAAAGATCGAGCTATAAAAATTCCGGACTTTTCTAAATCAAATTCTTAATTAAAACCTTCTCAAAAACACACAAACAAAGACTTGAAAGTTTTTAGTTTGTTCCAACTCAATTAGACCCTGAAAAAAGATAAATTGCAAATTCAAAGGTTTTTTTAACATAACATTAGCAAAACGCAGTTTTTAGTGATGATAATATTCCTTGTTAAAAGCATTCAAAATCAAGTTTCCGAACTTTTTTTCGAGAACCTCCCTTTTTTCCTAACCTTTTCACTTTTGTTTCGTTTTTCCTAACTTTTTGGCAACTCTGATAAGATCTCAATATTATTAAACTTACTTCAAGGATAATATGGCTGTATATAAATTGATTATAGAATTCAAACCTTAGAAGGTACGATTGAATTTTAATTTTAAATAAGATTAAATATTTTCAGAAATACTTTTGATCAGTTGCCTAGTAACAAGCATTGGAAGTTTGAAAAACACATTTGTTTTCTATTACCATTCTTACAGCTAAAAATTTTGAAGAATCTACTTATTTACAGGGTTGCCACGGATCGAACTTTAAAAATTCCTGGCTTTTCTAAATCAAATTCTTAATAGAAACCTACTTGAAACAGATAACCAAAGACTTTGAACATTTTAATTTATTGCAAAAATTAAATTAAGCCTTGAAAAAAGATGAGTAAATTAAAAAAAAAAATAACATTAGCAAAATTCAGATTTCAGTAACGATTAACTTTCTTATTAAGAGCATGTTTATTAAAATTTCTAGACTTTATCTTGAAAACCCCCATTTTTTCCGGACTTTTGTCTTTTTTTTGCTTTTCGGATTTTCCTGACTTTGTGGCAACCCTGTATCTATCTATTGATAGTTCTGGAAAACTTAACAATCATGTATAAACAGTTTATAACAAAAATTAAATACAGTAGAAGTTAAAGGGAAGAAAGTTTATAAATCTGTCATTGCATTAAGTCAAGATCTAAAGGCAATTTAAAAATCTGAATAAAAAAAAAAATGTATAAACTAAGGTTATTCTGAAGCAATTTAACTAATTTGTTTTTTTTTAATTTACTAGAACTGTTAAAACAACATA
>NW_028140619.1:0-21000 GCF_965202585.1 Thalia democratica | reverse complement strand
CTTTGATATTTTAAAGTTTTCCCTTTAATTAAAACTTTTTATTTTTTTTCTTTAGTAACAAATTTTTGATAATTTTAGAGAAATAATACTTCTTTACTTACAACCTAATTCTACAGCTAGTTTATAAGAATTTTGCTTATTGCAATTTCAATAAGCTTAGTTGGTCAGTTATAAAAAAAAAGTAGTTTATTTATCACACGTTTTTCTTAAAAATCTTTTAAAAATGCAAGAACATATTTAAATTTATAAATTCAAAGGCAAATGATAATAATAAATGCTGAAATTTTTTAACTATAAACTAAGTTTGTTTTTTACCTAACTAAAAAAATTACTCAAGCTAAAGAGTTGTAATAAGATCATGATACTTTTACTTTGTTATCTTTTTCATAGTTAGTTGTGTTTTATTGTGCATTATGAAAGTTTATGTGCATCTTAAACGAAAATATTACTATAATTTGATTTGCCAGGTAGCAATGTTTTAACAGCATCAATTACTAACCTGCTTTTCAAGGCAGTAGTCCTAAACACAACATCAAACTGTATCCGTGGTATATGACTCACAAACAAAAAGGTTTTTTCGTACATCAGGTCGTTAGACCAAACTTTTTAAACGCTTTTATTTTATATAATAAACAGCACTAACAAACTAATTAAACCATGTTTTTAGGATTTGTTAGTTTTTGTTGGTTTTTTTAACATACTTTTATTTAGTTAAATTATAACACGTTAAGACAAAGGTATGTTAAAACTTTTAACTAGTATCATACTTTTTGGATTTCGATGTAGCCGCTCTGTAGGGGTAGAGAGTCATTCTTTCTTTCTCTTCTCTAAATTATTCCATGTTAAAATTAGCGAAGTTGTTTTAGTTTGGCTGGTTGACTTTGGTTTTTGCTTGGTTAGTTTTTTTTTTAGTTTGTTTCGACTTTACCTACACTTTAGCTTTGTTATTTTCTGAGATTTTTGTTCACCATCGATTGTAATGAACTGTGGTTGTAAAGCCAAAGTATTTTATTTCGTATTAATTTCCTAGTACAGTTTGTTGTATTTTTTGCACATTTATTTATTGTAAATTTATCTAAACTTATAGACTCGATTTCAACTATACAAGTAGTTTAAGTTTTCTAACAACCTTATAAACCTACTTAAACAAACAATAGTTTAAATTATCTAACAGCTTTGTAAACCTATTTCAATAAATAGTGGTTTAGGTTCAATCAACACTTATAACCTATTAGAGTAATAGTATAAGTTCAATTTACTATTTATAAACCTGCTTTATTAGTTAACGAGATCAGTCTATCACTAGCGTAGAACTATCTAAGGATACCTATAATTATGTTATAACTAAGAATATAATAGCGCGTTATAGTCAGTAACCGCCAGGTCTGAGTTACATATATAACCAAGCTTATCCCTTAGTTAGTTTATCGAAAACTATTTATTGCAATGAAGTTTTATATATACTTTAACTTATAGTTGGTATGTATTAGCAAATTTACCTTTACAAGTTTACTTTTAAATTTTAATTAATTTTAAAGTATGTTAAATATGACTAATTTTTTAGCTATACAACAAATAAGAATACGGTTTCAGTTACAATATACAGTGTAAAAAACGAGTAGAACTTTTTGAAATTAGCAGGTTATAACACTTCATTTTTATCATTTTAATAAACGATAATGAGTTAATTATTAGCAGAGTAAAATTAAATGATAATTTTTTAGGTCAAAAAATCAAAATAAATTTACAAAAATGTTGGATATCATTAATTAACTTAAATCTATTTTTAAGAAACAGAAAAACATCAGAAACGTTTTCGTTTTACGAAATTTTGTCAATTGTATGACACTTTACAACAGCGGAAGATCCTCAGTGGCTATTTTCATTTCTAGACTTTCGTTTTTATTGTTGCACTCAGTTTTCTTTGTTCTAATGTAAGTTTTATTTAACATCTTTTAATTGTAAAGAGATGCATAAAATTGTATGTTATATTACTTCACATAAAACAAGATTTAGGTACAGAATTATATACATTCAACTTGAAACCTTATATTGTTTTGTTGCCAATGTTTTAACATTTTTAAGCTAAGGATAGTTTAGTTTTAGTTATTTAAAGCATAATACTTTTTTCTTTATCTATCTACCTCAAACAAATTACATAAAATTAATTTAACTAAAACAGTGTAGAAAACTAATTTAGTAAAATTTATTGTCCAATAAAAATTAAACATAATCAAAATAAATATGTATGAACTTTAAAACTTATAAACTGTAAATTTATCAACACTTTAAATTTTTATATTTTTGTTTTTTTTTAGTGTAAAGCTCATAAACTTACCCGAACATTTTGTTGTAAAAATTCATTTTAGAAAGGAAGAACTGTTCTGTTTCTTCCAGTGTTGTCAGACAAACAGAGTCTTCAGTTTCAGGAAACATCAAACACACGAACCCAGCTATGACTCCCAAAATACCAAAGACTGTCTGTTTTTAGAATTATTTTTAACGTTTAAGTAATGAATAAGCAGCTTATAACTTTTAATTATAGTTATATTAAGAGACGAATAGTTTGATACGAACAAATATCTTACTTTTTCATAACTAACGTTCACAAAAGAAACTGTATCATATAAGTAATAACTTAATAAATATTTTAGTAATTTTAAAGTAAACTTAAAATATCTAACAAATTGACTTTATACTTTATTTTTGTAGCAGAACTTTAGTAAAATTGTTACAAGTATTCACTAAAACTTAATAAAAATACTCATAAAAGATAATTTACAATTTTTCACATATATTTAATTTAAATATTTTAAAAATCACTTATAAAAATCCGTATTTAATTAATTTAAAAGTAGTTTTTTAAATAAATAAATAAAATAAACCAATTTACATAGTTTAAAATCATAGTTTTCGTATATAGTTTTATTGGGTAGCTGTCTAAATTGCACGAGCGTACAAAATTGCTCGAGGGAACAAAATTGCACGAATGCACACAATTGCAATAAGATAAATTTGCACGAAGATACTTTTGCACGAGCAGACAATTTTGCACGGGTTAATTTTTTTTCTTTTTATTAATTTTATTGATTTTTTTAATTAAGTTTTTTTTTTACCATTACTGTTACCCCTAACCCTTACCCTTGGTTGATAAGCTTTTTTTTTAAGTTTTTTTTTTTTTTTTTTTTTAATTTTTTTTTACTATCACTGTTACTTATCAATAAAATTAAAGACATATAAATTGAAAAACTGTTAATTTAAATTTGATAAACATTTTAATACACGAACATTACTAAAGTTTTCGAAGATCTTTTGAAAACTATTTTTGTTGTAAAACTACTTGCTGCACTTCCGGACAATAAAACTATAAAAAGTTTTAATATTTTATGAACTTGTGCAGAAAGAAGCTTACTACTAAAGAAACAAATTCGAAAATATTTCGATAAAAGAAGATGAGTGTTTACTAAAATAGTATTTGCATCAAAGAAAAATATTTGGAGCTGTGTTTCAGATTAATGTCGTGGAAAATGGATATTACAAAACAAACTTTAACATATATAAGGTAATTATCTTTACCAGTATATAAACAAAATAGATAAATGTATTTCTGAGTAAAGGCAATTAGCTATTTCAGTTGGAGTAACCTAGCACATACTGTTTTGTAAAGGATTTAATTAAGTAATTTGAATAAACAGTTGATTATTGAACTAATTTGTTATAGATTTTTTTTTAAGTATCAATATTGTACAAAAATAAGTAACTATTTATATAATAAAAATATAAAATTTACTCGTATTTACTTAACTTAACATTTTTCATTCTAACTAAATACAACTTCAAATTAAAGTTAAACTTCACTCTTAATCTTCTAACTCACTAACACCTCATCATATCAGTTTAGCTACTTTGAATTATAGACATTACTTTTTCTAACTAGTTTTTTTTTCAAATTCTTAATATTAACTCTCTTAATACTTTGGTATCTTCACTTAAAAAACTTCACTAGTTTTAAATCTGTGTTCATTTAATTAAAAATGTTTGAAATATCACTTTAATAAAATTTTATAGTTTTAGCCCAAGTAATATTAATGTATCTGTAAATAAATTTGTTTTGGACAAGACATTAAAAGGTATCCGTGGTGTGCGACTCGATAACCAAAAGGTTCCTCGTGCACCAGGTTCTAAGACTAAACACTTTGAGCGTTTTTTTTTATCGTTCAATAAACTATAGCATAAAATAAAACTTAACCTTTAGTTAGGTGTCAAGTATCAAAAATATTTTAAAATGTAACTGTAGTAATGTCGTGGTAAAAATTAGGCTTTTTTAAACTAAAATGTACTAAATTTAACAGTTTTAGTATTTAATTTATCAATACTATACGAATGACGATTTAACTGTAGTAAATCAAAGCAATCAAAACTTTTGAGTTCACGAAAACTCAAATTATTACAGCTTTGCTTCAAAGTACTTCAAGTATTACATTAAGTATAAAGAAGGTTCTTTAAACAATTGATACACCAAAAGTAAGATTTGAGAAACTTTAGTGTTATGACTTTTTATATGCACTGTTAACTTTTTAATTTGTACTTTAGAAAATACTTAAATAGGTTATTAATTTACCCTTTATAATAAGTATTGAAACTAGTCTAGAATATTAAAAGTCGATTGTTTTAACTTGAAATGTACACTACAAAAAAATATTTAACTTTTATACAACAACTGAGTTAATAAAATAAAGAAATACTTAATCATAACATTAAGTTGTGTACGTAGGTTTCAGCTATGATAGTTTTATTTTTCTGTTTTTGTGTTTCTAAATGTCACAAGTACTACATTTCAGTTGATTAACATTAAAATAAAACTAGCAGATGAAAAATACAATCAGTCGTAACTTAACTTTCTAGAATAAGATTATAAAAAAAGATACCGTGCTTTTAAGGGTATTATTAAATGACTGTTTAGTTTTTTGATCAACTTTTACAAAAAATCATAGTTGTTGATACTTTATCTAAATTGGTAAAGTAAAACAATAATACAAAAATAAGCAGCATAATTTACTAAAAAGATTAAAAGAAAATTGCTTGATAGTATACCACCAAACTTGTGTTTGATTTGAATAAACATTTTTTTAAAAGTAAATTTTAAACTTAATTTCGAAAAATAAATAAGCTAAGTTTAACAGTTTAAACTTTAAATTTTAAAACAATACACGATGCTACATATAAAGATAAATGTGTTGCTCTTGGACAAATATTTAATTTTTAGTTAGTTATTAACAATATATACCATACCTGTGGTAGCCAAGGAAACGTTTTGTAAAATTCCAAGGTAAAAGGGGTTACCATGCCTCCGAGCCGTGACATCATTGAGCCTAAACCAACCCCAGTACTCCTGAGTATTTGTTTAAGTAAATTTCGCGTTTGTAAAAAAATAGAAAAATAGTTCTAGCACAAAGTATTGTTTTTAAAGGTTAACCAAAATGCCTATAAACTATTTTTAACTTTAAGTACACTTATCCTCAGCGTAACTTTACATTTTAGTATTTCATAGGTTTGACATTTAAAACCTATATTTCAACTTTTTGTAGTTTTTTCACTGCATACCTTTGTACTTTTGACTTAAGGCTCAACAGGCAAATTTTGAGGCATGTTATTGTACTTAACTTTTTTTTAATAATAACTGATCTTTTTTTTAGGTTTCGTTTATCAAATTGAAGTCTTATTTAGTTATGATATCTACACTGCTTAAATTTGCGTTTTTTTTTTTAAATTTTGATGCACAAAAAAACAAACAAAAAAGCTTAACTTGTTTTTGTTTTTAAAAAACTTATTTGTTAATATGACGTTTATCTCAGCCCCGAAGTATTAAATAGTGAAATTTACAAAATTATACTTTTGTGTTTTCAAGACATTTTTTTAAAGGTTAATTAGGCTTGTTTATAAGTTTTTTAACCGTTTTTTATAAAAACAGATTATTAGCTAAAAAAAAAAAGAATGTATAACTTTTCATAATCAATGAGTAACCTTTAAAAAAGAGCTATAAATATTCGATTATTTTAAGTTATTTAGTTTATTGAATACTAGAAAAATAAGTTTAAAAATCTTAATCAACACTTTTTTTTAATAAATTTCATTTTTAAAGTTTTATACACAATAAAACAACTTTAAACCTGAGCACGGTCGGGTACATGTCAGCTGTAATGCTGTATATGAGCAAAAAGCATGCTTGAGACCCCATTTTTCCTATCAATGCAAAAGCTGTGCTGGCTGCTTGACCTGCCAAAGTAGTTATTAAGTTAAAAGAAACGGTAAAAGTATAATACAAACTGTTTGTGAAATGAAAAATTTCTGCTTACCAAAACTTGAAAAAGAAAATGAAGCTATACAAGAAAGAAGGCATGCTATTCCTGAAAGGAAATAGCAAAAACTAGTTAATTTTCTTTTTCCAGTTCGATAAACTAAAAGACACATGAGATTTCCTATTATTTCTATACCGGCATTCATTAGACCATTAACGTAGATGCTACCTAAAATTTAGTTTTACTATTCTATTATATATTTCCTTATAAATTAAAGATTTTAAGTTTTCTAAGGAAAAATAAATAATTAAAACATTAGTTTAGTAAATATATAATTGTAAGTTCGAATTTTTTTAAATTTTCAAATTAAATTAATGTACTGTTATTATTAAAAGTAAATTATATTAGAACAAATAATAAGTTTAAAAATTGTAAAAAAGCGTTAATTTGAACAGCTTAAAAATACAGTATAACCAAAAAAAATAAAAGTTTAACAACCTGCAAGATTTTGAACATTATAAATTAATCCGTAGTACACAAAACACACTGTGAACCATGTAAATGAAATAAAAAATGATACAATTCTCGTTCTTGGCTTTTTAAACAAGTCTATAACTGAGTACTTGATGTCTTTTTTGAAATGCATTCTCTAAATTTGTGTGGTATGATGTTTAAGTTTTTTTAAATCTTTGTTGACTTAAAATAGAAATATACGTTTTTACTTACTGTAATAGTTTTAAATTCAGACCGATGTAAATTATGCAGTATGAGTAATAATAAGATATACAAGATTTAAACAAACAGGTTTTGTTTGCAATATTAACAGTATAACCACATCATTAATTGTTACGATATACCTTAGGTTAATTTAATTAGTAGCTAAGATAAAAAACTTATAATATTATCACGTTATTAAGTATATTCGTATACTTTTTTAAAAAAAATTCTAAAACAGAGTTTTATAGAATAAAGACTTAAATAAATCTTTAAAAATTAAACAAAAAACATTACTGAGTTACATTCAAATACTTATGTATTGAGTCTGTACTTAAAAGAAAAGCAACATTAAACTTTTAAAGATTCTGTCTTGATAACTAGCTGCCAATCATCTTTTTCCAAAACTGTTTTGTTAGATCTAGCAAATTTTTCAACAATCAACTTAGCTTCCTCATCTCTTCCTTGAGAAATCAACCATCTATTTATTATAAATGCATTATCGTGTTTAAATGAGCTTTATTTTTTTTTACAATCGTAAAGATATATTTAGTAGAGTTGTATGTTTTCTAAATTAACATTGGTTTTAAAAAATATATATAATATCCTTAAATGGACTAAAATAAAAATAGAACTACCTATTTAAGTTAAAGTTTATGACGATAACAAAAAAAAAACATTTTTCTACAATTTTTTCTTTTTATTTTTGTCACACTTTAGTCTACCTCGGAGATTCAGGCAAATAGAAAAGAATGGTCGAGAAGGGAAGACAGCAAAGAGTCGTCACTTGTACCAAAGTTCTCCACTCTCGAAAAAAGTAAGCGACCATGGCCAGGGTGGTGTGAGCGAGCGAGGTTGAAAGAGAAATCCAAAGCGCCGTGTAAGTCCTGTACTTGGTCGGTGCCATTTCAACAGCTGAATTTTAACTTGTTTGTAGTTGTTTTTTTTAACGTTTATTTAAAACAATTAGAGGTAGTATGCGAGTTTTAAATTCATAGGTATAAAGTGTGGAACATTAAAGTTTTGTTTAAATGTATTAAACGATCAAATATATGATTGTATTGTATGGTAAAGTTTAAAATGCATGAAGTTAAAATATTAAATGTATACAGTGTATTTTATATATTTTTTGTGGAATCGAAAGGTATAAACTTAGATTATTATTTGGAAGTTATATAAGTAAAAGAAACTTTTTTGTATAAAAACAGCTGTGTTTTGAATACTTATAATTTAAACGTAAGTATACTATTTTTTCAGTAAAAAGTTGTAAACTTTATCAGCTAACTGAAATACACTGTTAGAAAAAACTTTTATTTAAAAAAAAAAGTAATCAACTTCTGAAACGATCCTCAAAGCTTAAATTAGTGTCATTATCATATAACTTTTTAAACTTAAATAAATATTTAAGAGTTAATTTACCATGCGTAAATACGGCGATATATACAAAAATGTAGGAAGTACCAGCAAAGATTCTTAATATTGTGTACATCGAAAAACTTTGTGAAAATGAAATTGCACACTGAAATACTAAATAGCTTGCCCAAGACAACAAAATTCCTTTTTTTCTTCCAAACCTAAAAAAAAATCAAATAATCGTAGTTTAAAGGTCAAATAATACTTTGCTGATGAAATAGGTATTCATTTTTAAGTTTATGTTTATACTTTAATTATTTTTTTTGTTTTACAACAAAAGGTTTGCATTAATTTATAAAATATAAAATACTTTTAAATGTAAGAATGTTTTTGAACTAAAAATAAACATCTTAATTTTTTTAAACTTTTTTAATGCACTGTACAGTGTTTTACTTTAGTAATTTAAAAAACGATGGTTTATGGTTTTTGAAAATCATTAACTGTATTAAAGCAGTTATATTACTAGCCATGTTTATGTATTTAAAACCTTTTTTTGCATAATTACTAAGAAACTGTTTTATAGAAATTTTTTAACACTAATATTCCGATATTGTAGAATGTTTACAAATTTAGTTTTATATTTACCTAAGATTCTAAGAGTTCTTATTTTTTTTGTTAAATTTTTTTTGTGCTAGAAATTCTTAAGGTTTAAACTAAAAAAATCTATTTAAACCTTTTTAAGAGTAGATAAGTTTTAAAACATCATTAATGAAAGAAAAATTATGTTTTATTCGAAAAACAAAAAATGTTTAAAATCAATCGTTGCTCCGAAATCAAACCTCAAACTTAATAATTTTTTTTTATTTTTGTTGACAATTTTTAAGATTTTATAAGGATGTTGAAAAAGGGCAAAACTATTTTTTTTTAAACTTCTGTTAAATTTGTTTTACCCTCAGTTTTCTCTTAAACAAATTTTCTCATCTAGTTCGCAGGTGAGAAAATCGTGAACAATCTTTAAGAGAAATAAAAAAAACTGTTAGTTATTATCATTTTAATCAACTACAATTTGAAAAACTGACCAGTCACAAATAGGTCCGGTTATAAACGAGCCAAAAAAAATCCTGCGAAAAACAGACTGTTTGCAATTGTGTTCCAAATCGAGTTGTCACATACCACATTGTACTAAAATTTAGTAAATGTTGTTTTCGAGTTTAATTCACGTTGGTAAAAGTGTATTTCTTAAAACGTAAAAAAATAAGTTTCTATTTTATTAGTTATATTATTAAATAAATAGAATTACTTGGTTACAACTATTTAAAAAGTTTGAGCTTAATTTTTTGTTTTAACTTAAGGTGATACTTTTTAAAGTAATTTTAATAAAGTTATGTAACACTTTTATTTTGAAAAAATACTTTTGTTTCTATTATTTAATGCTGTAAAAACATTTTTAGCTCTACTTAGATAAAAACTTTTAACATTAAGTAGTTCTATTTTATTTACCAAGTGCAATATTTTTATCTATTAATGATTTAATAAATATTATAGCTTACTTAGTTATTCTAATTTCGGTAAAAGAGTCATTTTTTTAGTTAGAATAAAATTACTCACGTCAGTTAAGACTGTACTTTTGAAGTTTTCGGTGGCGAAAATGAAGTTTTCTTTACACTCTTTTCCCTTCTCAAACGAAATAGAACAATCAACCAAACTACTATTCAAGCACTTCACTGTTTCGTTTGATAGCTCGTAGTTGTAACAGAAATCAGCTTTCTAAAAAAATGTGTTTTTGTTTAAAATAATCTCAAAATCACTATTTTAAAACTAGTGATTCACCATATTTACAAATAAGTCTGACTGAATCCGGATATTTATTAACTATGATATGTTTTGTCTGTAAAAACTACTAAATTGTGATATCATTAAGTGTTTGATATAAAAATCAAACTATTTTTTCAGATTTTTATTATTTTAATTGCAAAAATCTTCTAAACCATGTGTTTTTGTCGTATTATCTACAAAAAAAGTGAGCCATCAAGTATTTTTCAATCAGGCCATATCCGGGTCTGGTAAATCAATATCAAAATTTTACTATGTTAACACTTTCATTAAGAAATTATTAGACGTTTAAGATTGTTTTCCATTTATCAAAACAACTACTAACTTTGTTTTGTTGCAAAAGGTCCTCCTTAATTGCATTGTTTTGATCTTTTAATGTCCAGTTAAGATCTCTAGCGTACTCTTGAAAACTTTCAGACGGACAGCTATCAATAAGTATTTAATGAAAATAATCATCTTTTTTAAACATTATAATTTATTGTAAAACAAACAATTTAAAGTTTTTGACTTAATTAGCTTTAAGGGGACTTTTATATACTTTTTTAAACATAGTTTAATAGTACTTATATTTTTTTTAAATTATGAACGAATTATACATCTCAAAAATTTATATAAATAAAGACAAAAACTTACTTATAAAATATATAATGTCCTATACAAAACTAAATTATTTATTATACATACAAGAATAACAAATGTATTTTATGTTTTAAGATATGTTAGTTTTTTAAAACAAAAGTTTATTTGTCGTTATAAAAAGGGCTTACTTAACTAAATAATCTTGCAAAAAAGTTGGCTTTCAATTACTCTTTACTAGTGATGTACCGGACTCACTATCCGGGTCCGGGTCCGGCCGGATATTGCCATTTTTGTCTGATATCCGGATCCGCCGGATTCTAATTTGAAAAAAAAGTCCGGATCCGGTTCCGGCCGGATTCTAATTTGAAAAAAAAGTCCGGGTCCGGTTCCGGCCGGATTCTAATTTGAAAAAAAAGTCCGGGTCCGGTTCCGGCCGGATTTTAATTTGAAAAAAAAGTCCGGATCCGGTTCCGGCCGGATCCTAACAGAGATCCGGCCGGACCCGGATCTAGTTAGTAAAAAAGAGCATACTGAAAGGTATTTTTTCAAAAACAAACCCTGTGTAAAATTGTTAAGAATCATTTTCGTCAGTTAAAATTAAACACATACCGTGATTGGCTCATTTTGTACACGTAACTAATTTATATTTGTTTACATTTAAACTATGAAATAAACATTTCATGAAATGCAACTCTTTACGTATGTTGTAAAATTGAAAACTTTGGAATGAATACTTGCATCATTTATTGTTTAAAGTTGAGCTCAGAGAATATTTAGAGTTAATACGGTTGAATGTACGAGCCAATGAGAATCATATGACGAAATGTTTCAAACTAAATACTCATGCAACAAAACATCAAAACTTGACAGGCAATTTATATGTAAGCAGTTAGTTAGTTTGGTGTGTAGCTTGAAGCAACAAAATATCTTGAACTTTATTGTGAATGCTTATTGTAAGTAGTGTTTTGTTTTAAAAGTGAATATTTTAACAGGTGTTTAATTGTTAAATATTTAAGCCAGGTTTTTAGTCTAATAGTTTATTAAAAATTTTACAGTTTCTTGTTTACTAAAAGTTTTATTTAATTTTTAGTTTTTTGTTTTAAGTCTTTTGATATAGATTTAAATAGCTTCCAGTTTTTAAAGTGTTACCAAAGTAATTAATAATTTTGTATATGCTAGTATTTCTTATTGAGTTTTATATAAAAGGTTCATCACTCAAAACTGTCGTGTCTGATTACAGAAAGTAGTCTCAGTTAGAATTGAGTATTTGATAGATATTAATTAAATAAGGCAGGATTTAATTATGATGGGTAGTACTAATAAGTTAAGTGCACCACAATCAGTCCACAACTTTACTACTAAGTTGTCAACCTTTGCTAGCTGTTCTACTGATTATTAGATTAAAGTATTTTTTTCAGTTTTTAAAAAACTCATTCTGACTCAGGCTTGTTTATACTCACTTTAGCTAGTTTTATTGACTTAAACAGTGGCAACCCTGCTAGTTTGAAAATTTTTGGGAATTTTATAAAACTTTGAACTGCCTCAGGCTAGTTTAGTTTTTTATAAAAAATCAGGCTAGTTTTCTTTTAGACTTTAAATGAGTTTGAGCTGATACAATTTCAATATTTTGTAATTTTCTAGTGTATATTGTTCAAGAACTTGATTTCAGATTTTTATTGTAAATAACACCCAATTTTGGAAACCTTGTTGCTAGCTGTTCTACTTATTATTAGATTAAAGTTCTTTTTTTTTTCAGTTTTAAAAACCTCATTCTGACTCAGGCTAGTTTATTCTAGTAATGTACCGGACTCACTATCCGGGTCCGGGTCCGGCAGGATATTGCCATTTAGTCTAATATCCGGATCCGGCCGGATTCTAATTTAAAAAAAAAGTCCGGATCCGGTTCCGGCCGGACTCTAATTTGAAAAAAAAGTCCGGGTCCGGTTCCGGCCGGATTTTAATTTGAAAAAAAAAGTCCGGATCCGGTTCCGGCCGGATTCTAATTTGAAAAAAAAGTCCGGATCCGGGTCCGGCCGGACCCGAAATTGTGGGTCCGGTACATCACTACTCTTTACACACTTTATTAAAAGAGACAAAAAAAAATTGATACTCCTACTAATAAAGCTATAATAAGTTTAAACATGACTTTACTTATTAAATGAACTTAGTTACAATATTAAAGAAAATCGATTAAAACACGATCAAATTTAGTAAAGACTTTACTGAGCAATAGTTGAAAACGTAAAGTGTTTAAATATATTTGTTACGAAACACTTTGTAGAGCATTTTATTAAGTACAAATGAAGTTTAATTACTGTATTTGAGTTTCTTATTAGAAACTGACCTAAACTCAGGAGTAGCAGCTATGAAAACAGCCATTTGGCTGACAGGACCAACGCCAAAAGTAAAAGCAGATACCAATAAAACGACAAGCACTTGATAGTAACTGAAACCTCCTAATTTATGTTGAAGTGCATCAAAATCAAATTCATCTTGTTTATCGCTTTTCATTGCTGCTTTTTAAATAAAAGCTGTAAAGTATTTTTATATCTAAATGTATCGATTTAGTTCGTATTTTTTCTTTTTTTTATTAATATTACTATATATAAAAAAAGTAAGAGCTTATCAAATTAGATATAAAAAAACCATTTAAAATTTATAAAGTAAATAAAATCTTGTTAAAATATTGTAGTTTTAACTATAAAATTGTAATTTTTTTTATTTAAAAAAACAAATTTTTTCATCAATAGAATCCTGCAGCTCGTCCTCCTGTGTAGCTGTGTTAGATTCTATTTTAAACAAAAAACAGTAGTTTGAAAACTTCTCCAAATCAAGTTTGAAAAGGGTTGTGGTTTTGGTTTTTCTGGTGGCAATATAGGAGAACTACCAGTTTGATCTCCCTCGAAAGAGATATGCTTTTTAACAGTAAATTTAAGCTGCTTTTTAACATTTTTTTTGAGGTAACAAGGGAAAGTCGATGTCGTGGATCAACAGCTGTTGTGGCTAGTAATAATTTGTTGTCATTTATGTTTAAGTTGTTGTTAATGGTATAAAATAGGAATGGGCAATGTACAGCCCGCAGAGTTAAAATGACCGGCCTCCAACCGTTTTTTGAGTTACAATAAAATCCGGCCCGCAGATTAAAATGACCGGCCCGCGATAGAAGTGTCCAGCCCGCAATGTTCAATATTACATATCTTTTATAAAACTTTGTATTTAGATAGAGGTGTGCAAATTAGATATTTTATTTACGACCTGGTTTCGATGACAATTAAATTGCGACCTTTTCAAGTAAAATAAAATTGTAAACTGCACATAACAATGTTGATTATCTATAATATTATTTAAAAACTTATTTATGTGTGAAAATCTAAACAAAAGCTAAAATGTTACACATTCGAAAATTTAAGCTTGTCAGGGTATAATTAGGTAAAATTGATGCTAATTTTAAAACGAATAGAACTTAAGTAATATAATGATTTAAGAGCTTTTTTTTAATATGTATACCTTGAAATTTGTCTAAATGGAATTAAAAACTATATAGAATTGGAAAAGTATCAACAAAATTTAAAAAAAAACTCTAAGTCTTTTAAAAGTTCAAATTCTAATTTGTAGTAAGTTAATGTAATAGTAAAAATTTAAACGGATTAAAAAACTATCTAAAAATAATTCTAAAAAATTTATCTAAGTTGAATTAATAACTATCTAAAAATTTTGATTTAAACCAAATATCAACAAAAACTCAATGAAAAAGTCAAAAAAAAACTTTTTTTTACTAGTATTATAATCTGATTTAAGTTTTGTCTGCTTTCTAGTTTATTAATAAAAATTTGTTTCTGTGTCCGCATGAGTTCATTAATTCCGTTCTTTTTTTGTTGCAATTTTGTACCCGGTTCAAGTATAATAATTTTACAAAACAAAACTGTAATATTTTGACATATAAACCAGTGATCTACCGAATCCAATATTCGGACGCGGATTCGGATCCGACCAAATCCGAAATTTCGGATCCAGTAGACCACTTTAAATGTTTTGAATTTTACTCAATTATTTATCAAAAGTTAATGAAGTGTAAAACTAGTTAATGATTTCACGCTTAAGTTGATAGAGCAGTGCCTTTTCACACTTACATAAGCCTTCTCAACTTTAATTTAGAGTTTTGCACACAGTATAAAAACTATGATAAATTGTTTTTGTTAGACTGTCAATTAAAACAAAGTACACAGTTAAGGCGTTTAATATCAGCCTTTTTGGATAACCGCTCTTACTTATTCATCATATGTTTAGTTTTTTATGTTTGCTCGTGTACCTATTTCGGTTCAACTAACACTTTAGCTTTTCTCTTTGGAATATATAAAAAAGCAATTATACTTGTAGGTAGTTTAATTTAATAAGGTTTGCTGAGGTAACCTCAGATCAGTGAAATCTTATCTGCATAGCTCAGGCCTTACCACGATTTATTTTTCTAAACATCTCTGTTAAGGTTATCTTTAAAACTTATGATATATATTTTATAAATAAATTTATGGAGTTTTTAGTGGGGAGATCTAGTTTACAAAGACCATGTAATTATTTAAAGTATGTTTTGTTTGATTAATATTGTTTTCAGTTTTCTTTTAGATGTTATTGATTAATCAATAACTGTGTCATAAATGACTTATGACAAGGTTTGTAGGATTTATATATTTGATTTTCCTTTTTTCCTAATTAAAAAATATATAAATGTTAACTGAAATAAAAAATCTCATTTATAATAAGGTTTTTTTTTTGAGATTTTTTATATTAAGGTTATTTATTTATACAAAGAAAAAAAAAATCCAATTTAGATATGTAAATTAAAGCAGATGCTTGCATACTTTTAGCTATATAGTTTTATGATATTTTTTTTAATTTATAGTTTTTATTTATGAAATATCTGTTATAACTTCAAACATTTTAATATTTTGTTTTCAAAACAATTTTCTAAATAAAAAAAAATCTGTTAATAAAAAGATCTTAATTAAATTTTAACGATTTTTTATAAATTTGATAACTTTTTTTTGGAGTGAAAAATTGTTGTGAAAACAAAATCTTTTTAAAAATTGAAGTTATATCATTCTCTTTAGCAATAAGTGAAGACTTTTATTCTTATTTATCTTTAAATCATATCTTTTTTTTAACCGTGCATTGGTTGAATGAAATTTTTGAGTGAAAACATCGTGCTTGGCATTGCTGGGAAATGGAGGGTGAGCACACTGGCCAAACATTTGTAATTACATTTAGGATATGCTTAGTAGTTGGAATACTACCTTAGACCATGTTCACGTTTTTTTTTTCCAATCCAAGAAACATTAAAAAGCACAAACAATACAAAAAGCCTTGCTTTTTGTTCAAGATCTGGATACAAGATGGAACTCCACATATCTTATGCTAAAGAGACTGAAAAAGCTAAAATCAGGTGTCCGGTACTATGTGGCTAACTATAAATACGATCAAGGTTCGATTATTGCAGCTAAAGAATGGCAACTGGTTGATCAAATTATTCTACTACTCTAACCTTTTTTTTGTAACAAAAGAGTGTAGTAAAAACAATACATTGCTCTAAAGCGTGATCCCTCGTGCAAGATCACTGACGAAGTTTGTTAAAATTAATGAAAATTCAAAAGAACTATCAAATGTTTGTAAAACTTCAGCCAAAAATATAGGACATTCTTGCGAAAGAAGGTTCTATACTATGCGTGGGCAACGTTTTTAATCGAGTGAGTCCGGAAAATCTTTGTCTTTGGCAGGCCGGAGCATTTCAAGTTAATGATTTACCAGATCTAGTATCTGGGTAATGACCTTTTTTATCCGGGTCCGGCCGGATCCTAATTTGAAAATGTTATCCGGATCTGAATGGATACTTATTTTAAATCGAGATACAGATCGAATCGGATTTTATCTTAATTAAAAGTTTCGTATTTGGCAGGAATCTAATTTTATTGATACGGTTTATCACTCTTTTGAATCCTTCTAACTTACAAAAATTTCTCAAACGTGACAACTTAAGATGTAGATTGAGACGTGTCAGATGTTTATGTAATGTCTACAAATAGAATTGACATGGTAATTGACAAAGGTTTGTATGTAAAATATCAGATTTAAACAAACAATTTGCTTTGGGTGATTTGAGAAAAATATATTCCAACTAAGTTAGAACAGCACAAAATATTAGTACATCAGTAGAAATTAATCAGTTTTTCATCGGTAGACATTAATTTGAAAATCAATTTTTATACATGTCTTAATGTCAAAACCTTACAGTTTTGTTTTCTTAGAATGTGATACAAAGTTTTATAAGAATTTTGTAATATTGAGCTTTGCGGGCCGGACACTTCTATTGTTAGCCAGATTCTATTGTAATTCAAAATACGGTCGGGGAACGGTCATTTTAACTCTGCGGGCCGAACATTACCCACCCCTATTTTATACCAATAATAACAAACTAAACATGAATGACAACAAATTACTACTAGTCACAACAGCTGCTGATTCACGGTATCGACTTTCCGCTATCCCTTCTTACTTTAGAATTAATGTTAAAGAGCAGCTTAAATTTAATGTTAAAAAGCATACCTCTTTCGAGGCTTATCAAACTGGTGGTTCTCCTATATTGCCACAAGAGAAACCAAAACCACAACCTTCTTCAAACTTTAATCCGAAAAATTCTTCAAATTACTTTTTTTTGTTAAAATATAATCGAACAAAGCTACACAGGAAAACGAGCAACAGGATTCTATTGATGAAGAAATTGAAGCAGAAATAAAGGGCTTATTTGCTACAGAGAGTTTGAATGCAGAAACCGAAGAAGTTAAAGTCTTAAACTGGTTGAACAAGACAAAATACCCAAATCTTGCTAGCTTTGCAAGAAAATATCTTGCTGCACTATCATCTTTTGTGTGTTCTGTAAGATTTTTTTCTGAAAATGGTAAATTTTACGAGAAAAAAAGCGTAATTTATTGCTTCCAAAGACCGGTGTAAAACTTTATTTCTCCACCACAACTTGAAAAAGCAAGAATAGTCTTTTGCAGTATTAAACAGACATCTTTTGCAATTGTAGTTCGTTTTATATACTCAAAAAATTGCTAATGTTACTTAGTTTTTTTTTGTATTGGTATAAGTGTAATCCTAAGTGGAAATTCAAAATTTTTTATTACAATTGTAATTCGTATTCTTTTTTAGTCTTTTACTATAGTTGGTACTATATTTCAAATTAATACGTTTTCATGTTATTTTCAATTGCAATTTGTTTTAAATATGAACATTTGCAAAAGTTTACGTTCTTGTTCGTTTATGGTCACAATAAAAACTAACTCTTAAGTTAAATAAATATTTTTTTAACTATGATTGTGGTTTGTTTTCTTCTTTAAGCATTTATTAAAGTCAATAATGTATTTATTTTGCATAACAAAAATCAAGTTAATTGTTAATGTTGCTTGCATGGATATCAAAAAATTGAAACTAAGTTTTTGTGAATGTAGCTTGTTTTTTTTAGTAAGACCTTCCTTTTTTTGTTCGCTTTTAAAATAAATTATTTTAAAATAAACATGTATTTATTTATTAATACGTTAGAAATATTGTTCAAACTTATTATACTAACAAAGTTATAATATAAAAAACACTTATTATTTATAAACTTGTATTGTATTTACATTTCAAGCAGCTTAAATCTTTAAAATTCCAATTATCAAAATATTCAGATTCGGATCCGGATTCGGGTTCGAAAATTTTTGGATTCAGTAAATTACTAATAAAGACATGTGTAAAAATGGCTTTTAGTCAAATTAATGTCTACTGATGAAAAACCGTTTTGTCCTAATATTTTGTGTTATTCTAACTTAGTTGGAATATATTTTTGTCAAATTACCCTAACAGTTTGTTTGTTTAAATCTGATATTTTGCATACAAACCTTTGTCAATTACCTTGTGAATTCTATTTGTAGACATTACATAAACATCTGACATGTCTTAACCTACATCTTAAGTTGTCATGATCGAAAAATTTTTGTGAATTAGAAAAATTCAGAAAAGCGATCAACCGTATCAATAAAAATAGAATCCGGCCAAACCCGAAACTTATTTATTATTAAAGTTAGAATCCGACCGGATCTCGATTTAAAATAAGTATCCATTCAGATCCGGATAATATTTTCAAATTAGGATCCGGCCGGACCCAGATTAAAAAAGGTATTATCCGGGTACTGGACCTGGTAAATCATTAACTTGAAATGCTCCGGCCTGCCAAAGACGAAGATTTTCCTGACTCACTCGATTAAAAACGTTGCCCACGCATAGTATAGAACCTTCTTTCGCAAGAATGTCCTACATTTTTGGCTGAAGTTTTACAAACATTTGATAGTTCTTCTGAATTTTCATTAGTGTTAACAAACTTCGTCAGTGATCTTGCACGAGGGATCACGCTTTAGAGCAATGTATTGTTTTTACTACACTCTTTTGTTACAAAAAAAAGTTTAGAGCAGTAGAATAATGTGATTAACCAGTTACCATTCTTTAGCTGTAATAATCAATTCTTGATCGTTTTTATAGTTAGCCACATAGTACCGGACATATGATTTTAGCTCTTTCAGTCTCTCTAGCATAAGATGTGTTGAATTCCACCTTGTATCTACATCTTGAACAAAAAGCCTTGTTTGTGCTTTTTAATGTTTCTTGCATTGTCTTGCAAAAAACGTGAGCATGGTCCAAGGTAATATTCCGATTAATAATTACAAGCATATCCTGAATGTAATTACAAATGTTTGGCCAGTGTGCTCACCCTCCATTTTCCGGCAATGCCAAACACGATGTTTTCACTCAAAATTTTTATTCAACAAATGCGCAGTTAAAGAAAGATATGATTTAAAGATAAATATCAATTTTAGGTCTTCACTTATTGCTAAAGAGAATGATAAAACTTTAAGTTTTTAAAGATTTTGTTTTCATAACAATCTTTCACTCCAAAAAAAAGATTATCAAATATATAAAAACTCATTAAAAATTAATTAAGAGTTTATAATTAACAGAGTTTTTTTCTTTAGAACATTGTTTTAAAAATAAAATATTAAAATGTTTGAAGTTATAACATATATTTCATAAACTCAAATTATCATATGATAATTAAAAAAATATTAACATAAAAGTATATAGCTAAAAATATGCAAGCATCTGCTTTAATGTTACATATTTAAGTTGGACTTTTTTTCTTTGTATAAATAATTGAACTTTATATGAAAAATTTTAGAAAAAGACAACCTTATTATAACTGAGATTTTTTATTTAAACTAACAGGCTCTCCAAAAAACACAAAACAACATGATATATTTTATTTTTATTAGGAAAAAAGTAAGAATAATTATATAAGTCCTACAATCCTTGTCACCAGGGGCGTCGCGTGGGGTGGAACACTGGAGCTGCTGCTCCACCTAAGAAAATGATCAGTAAAACGAACAAAAAGTTAAGTTTTTGAGTTTAAGCTTTTAAAAACGCTGCTTCATATGGGGCTCTGCTTCAGCTGTACGACCCCAAACTACGTCAAAATAACTTTATGTTAAAGTTTGAGCTTTTAAATTATGTAAAAATGTTTATGGTAGCTTCAAAAACAAGAAAGTTGTGTTATTATGAAGTTGTGCAAAAATTACAGCCAAATTTGTAAATGACCGTCCTTAATTTCCTTGCTAAATTAATTTTCTTCAATTTTTTTATTTAATGTTTAAAATGTTCGTAAAATTAGAGCTGCAAGCCCAATCTGTGTCAGCTGCATCTTAAACGTTTACAAGTTTTCAATACAAAAAAAAATTGAAAAACTGTATGAACTTTCAGCACCATGTGAATTAAATCATGATCTTTAATAAAAATTAACTACAACGCAATAACAATAGATAAGTTGAACTCAAGCAGGGACAATTCGTGCAGGAACAACACGAGCAGAATAAACTTGAGTAGTGGAAACTCAAGCAGAGACAACTCGAGTAGGGTAAACTCGAGCAGAAGAAACTTGAGTAGTGGAAACTCAAGCAGAGACAACTCGAGCAGGGGAAACCAATGCAGAAGAAACTCGAGGAGGGCAACTCGACCAGAGGCAACTCAAGCAGGAATAATTCAAGCAGGAACACCACGAGCAGAAGAAACTTGAGTAGTGGAAACTCAAGCAGAGACAACTCGAGCGTTGGCAACTCGAGCAGGGGAAACTAAGGCAGAAGAAAAT
>NW_028140618.1:17500-21007 GCF_965202585.1 Thalia democratica | reverse complement strand
CTCGAAACTAAGGGAAACTGGACTTTTCTCAAGTTGAGTATAGAAAAAATATCAAAAAGATTCCACAAAACTTTAATAGTTTTTGATTTAGATCCGTCCAAAACATGCATTTTAGACCAAAGAGCTATAATAACTTTGCTAAAAGTTAAAAGTAAGCTACATATTGTGTTTATATATATATTTAGAATAGCTTTCTTTATTTAAAACGTTTGCTGAATTTTATCTAAGTAATGGTTTAAAAACCGTAATAGAAGAAATATTATTATAAATTATTTGAGTAACTTGTGTGAAAAGTTATGAAAAAAGTAAAAGTCAAAATAAACTTTATAAATACTTTGTTGGTATATATTTTATTTATTTAGCAATGTTTTTTAACTTTCTCAAAAAATTAGAATATCAAATAGTTAGATTAAATTTATTAAAACAGATGTTTGTAAAAACTACAATTGTTTTCATGGTGGAACTTGTGTAAGACAGTTTAATCCTATTGGCGAACCAATTCCCATTTGTAAATGCATAAACGGATACCACGGATTTAATTGTGAAAAAGGTTGGTTTAATAAATAAGATATATTTTATAAAAAAATGTTTCTAATGTTTAAACCAAGTAGTTTATATTTTAGTATTGATTTACGTGTAACAAAATATGAATTTTGTTGTACTTTGAATGACCGTCAGGGGCGGTAGACATTTTTTATCAAATCACAAAATAAAACTTTAACAATGTCTGTTATAACGCTTATTAGCCTCTAGCTTGCGCACTACGCGCAGCTCGATATGTTGTTCGTTATTTTTGTTTTTGGCTCAGTTAGCCATAAGATCAGGCAAAAAGCACACTAATTTTAAGAACTTAAGACACTGATTGAATTTAAGAACTTTGTTATGATTGTCATTTTATAAGAACTTTTTGTTTATTTGTATTACTGTATTGTAATGTGCTCAGTTAAGCCATAAGACCGTGTGAGACGCACACGAATTCTTTATAAAAAACTTTTATATTATTTTCGTTTTATAAGATCTTGATGCTTATTTGCATTATCGTATTATATTGTGCTTAGTTTAGCCATTGTTGTGCATTATGCACGATATATATTGAGACTCTGTATTATTAGTAATTTTGTTATCAAGACTTATTTTTGTATTTAAGATTTAAAACACTCTAAGAACATTTCTATTAGTAGAACTTTGTGTTTATTTGTTGTGTTTATACTCGCAGTTTTATTCAACTGATTTATTAGCTGTTTTATCACTTCTAATTCTACTTCAATTCACATTTAAATCACATATTCAATAAACTCACTTCATTAAAGAAATTATTTATATAAACTTTTATTAATTGCTAAGTTAAACCTAATGAGTAAGGTAAAATAAGTAAAAGCCTTAAGAGCTAAACGCGCTAAGCATTTAGCACAAAAAAGGGGACTTCCCCTAATTAAAGGTAGTTTCTTCCACAGGCCCTTTAGGACTACATATGTTTATGTCTTAACTACGTGGTCTCCAGTAACTTACTAACTGATTGCTATACTTACGAGTAGTAAATACTATGCTAACAGTTATAAATTACAAAACTTATCTATAAGCTATAAATAAAACACACTTTAAATAGATGCAATTTACTTTATTTTCAATAATAATACTTACTTCTGAAAAAAGAAACTATTAAGTCATGACACAAACAAAATCTATAAAAAGTATTAAAAATCGTAAAAGTATTTAAAATACTAACGTCAACTCCGCGATGTAGACGTTTTCTTGATTCTCGAAACTAGAAATAGACCTTAGCTTGTTGAAACGTCTTGAAGTAAATATAACAACTAATTTTAACGCGTATTTGAAAGACAAACGCAAATATATACGCATTGAAATGAAATTAACTTTCTAGAACAAACAATGTTGTTATGAGTAATTGAGAAAATTGTTTTGAGAAAGGTTATCGTTGATTTTATTGTTACAAAAAGCTCCATAGGTACTCACATGCTTTAAAATTATATATGAAATTTTTGTATCATTACAACGTTATTGGTAGTGTCTGTTTTCATATTTTCAAAGATAGACTCAAACATAAAATCATAGGCCGACTAAACTGTAAGAAACTTATAACGACAAGAAAAAATTTTCCCTTTTAGAATTGGTGAAATGTATAATAAAAAAAAATAATTTGAATTCTTTTTAAGATACATCGCTCTCCATAATTCTTAATAAGTTTTGACGTAAGAATAGAATTTTTATAAACTGTCACAGACTCTTGCACTCCAGGGTCAATTTTCTTTCAAAAATATGATCAATGCCAAAACGGAGGTACTTCTGTAAAAACAAATAAAAACCCATTTTGCAAGTGCATCTGCCCCGAAGGTTATTTTGGAAATCATTGTGAAAAGGGTTGGTATTGCTCTTTTTTTATAACATAAACAGTTTAACAGTATGAAATAGTATAAATAACATGAAAACAACTTGATACAAACTATTTTTGTATAATTTTTATATATGTTTCAATAAATTTATCAACACTGTAAGGTTTAATAAAAGTTTAAAAAAGTACACAACAAACATTGCGTTTTTCTGCACAAACAGTATTAAGTACCTTGAAAATTGTTGTTTAAAATATTTTGAATTTTACAGACCCTTGCACGGCTGGATCAGAGTTCTTTATTGATAAAAAGAAGTGCTGGAACCGCGGTGTTGCCAAAATAACAAATCGTTCACCTTTCTGCAAATGTAAATGCAAAGACGGATTTGCAGGAGATCATTGCGAAAAAAGTAATTTGTTTTATCATTTAAATTAAACCTAGCTGCTGTAAGTTTGATGGTGTTTTAAAATGTTTTTGAGTTGGTCAAAAGGCTGGTAAATTTTGTAAATTCTTTACAGAATATTTTTGGTTTTGATTCAAAACTTTAGAAAATATACAATACTTAGTATGTATTCATATATACATTGTTTTTTTCTTTTTATAGTTATATATATACTAAAAATGAATAGCCGTTAATTGAACAAAAAAACATTATTGCGAAACAAGCAGTTTAATAGTATAATAAAAATTCAATCACTGTTTTATATAAGTTTCAATAAAAAATATTAATTTAGAGTTATTTTCATAAAACATCACTAACCTGCTTTTAGATATATATCAGTTTAAGTTTTCATTTATATACGTATTAGTTATAGTTATTTTCAGTGTATTAATTCTTTGTTGAAGTGTGTTAATCTTTTTTATTAATATTATTAACAAATATATAAAAAAATAACTTTCGTTTTATAGAACTTTATAAAATAATTGAATTTTACAATTAAAAGTTGATCAAGATTTATTATTTTTTTAATGTGACGCTTTTTGTTTTCCTCCAATAGTTAAATTAAACTAAGCAGAAATTCCATATTTCAATAATTCTTAAATGTTTCAAAAATATTGCTATCTATCAAAATAAATATATTTTAAGCTTATTATAATATTTCAATTTTACTACTATGATAAAATGTTACATGTTTTTCATCTAACTAATAAACTGTAC
>NW_028140618.1:0-12500 GCF_965202585.1 Thalia democratica | reverse complement strand
TTATTAAGTTATATGTTAGTATTTGTATACCAGTACAATTAAGAACCGAACTCATTTTCTGTGTTTTTATTTTCACGAATGTTTTCAAAGCTAAACCAAGCTTCTTTTCCACCGATAAGTTAATTTTCAAAGTAAAACAAAACCTGAAAAAAGATTTGTTAATTAGTAAATTGCTAATAATTTTATATTTCTATAAAATGTTATTTATTTAACTAACATAGATCGTTTTTCCTCGTTCAACAATGACCACAAGTTGTAAAGCTCGCCTTCTTACGCAGTAGAGTATACATGTACTCACTTTAGTTTTGTATGGTACGTTCCAGTGGCGTCGCGTGGTATTTTTTTTAGGTGGTGCAGAATTTAAAAAAAAATCAATTATTTTAATAAAAATATATTTTTACTGTCAAGTTTGAAAACAACTGAACTTTTGCTACACCTGAAGATAAGCTTTGCTTTTAAGGGCATAGGGGGGATAAAACACTTTTTTCACAATTTGATCTTATTTTATGTAGTTTTTACTAAGCTACAAGATGCTTTTTACAGATTTTAAAAATACAGTACATGTTTTAAGATATAGCCGGTCAAAGTCAAAGGCAACAAAAGGTTCATAATGGGAGGCACAAACTAAAACAGTGTTTAAAAAAATGTTTTAACCCCCCCCTCCTCCTCCCCTTAATGCCCTTAACATCTACTTTAGAATTATTTTACTGAAATTACTTTATACAGTTTTAATTTAACTACAAGTCATCTTTTATCAATATTAAAAATTCATTAAAATTTTTGAGATATGGTAATTCACAGTCAGAGGTACAGATGAATCCTTATTTTTATAATATAAACTCAAACAACAAATAAATCAAATCAATAAAATCATATCTTTTTTTTTATAAGTTGGCCTCAAAATCTTTAGATGTTTCTTTTATAAAACAAAACAAAATTGCTAAATAAGATATTTAAAACACCAAAAAAAAAGTTATAACAAAAGTTTTTTTTTTTTTTGTATATATAAAAATATATATTTATACTTTAAAATTTAAAACTTCTCTTCAACAAAAGTATAAAATTTCATAAAAATTAGGATGAAAAAGTTTAATTAAAAATTGTTTTAAAAATGATGGAGAATATAGGTTTTCAGTAAAATTGTATTTTTTGCTGTTTTGGTTTGCTCCTTGTATAATAAATCATTGTACTCTCTGGCTTTGACTGGTTGTAACTAAAAGTTTAATTGGAAATTTCAAGTTTATTAAAGAGTAACTATTAGCTTTCTGAAAAAGTTAAAATAAGAACAACATGTAAAAAAGTGCCTATACACCCTCCCCCCTTACCCCTCACTAATTTGCACATTTTTTTTACAAACATTAAAATTTTTATAAACTTTTTTTCTAATTTTAATGTTTTTTGTTGGAGTTTTAAAATTCAATAGTTTTTTAAGGGTATCTTTTCTTTACATAATTTTAATTTGTTTTTCATTTTGATGACAGTATTTTTGTCAGGAGCTCAACTTTTTTAAGTTTAGTTGTGAGGCTGTTGAACTTTTCATGAATTTTAAAGATAACTTATAAATATGTAACCATTATAGAAGTAAAAATTTGGTTAGTTAGTTTTCGTGTGGCCATAGGAGTAAAACACTTATTTTTTAATTTTAAATAAGCTTGTTATTTTCAGAGTAAAAATTAAAACTGCTTTAGTCAGCCTGAATATTTTTCTAATTTGGTCTGTTTTAATTTATCTTGGGTCATCTTGAGTTTTTAACATTTCTAAGTTATCCTGATTATGAGGCAAGGCAACCATGTTTCAACAATTTTATCTAAATTTTTTGCTTTGTTTATGAAAAAATTAAACCAAAAGTCATATAAAGTAGAGGTAAACTAAATTTTCCTAAAATGTTAAACTACTCTAAGTAATCAAAGTTTCTAAGTTAAGGCTATTTACTTTATTTAAATATGTGATTGTTTAAATAATACTATTTTTTATTTAATATAAACCTAAAATATTTTTCTGTATGAGTGAACAAGAAGCTTATAATAAACTTCTTATTTCTTTTTTTCAGAACTTAAATTTTATTATTTATTTTATTAACTTTATGATAACAATAATCAGTTATAGTTAAGTTTATGTATGCAGATTAAAATAAAAAATCAAATTTTTAAGACTTTGGTGATTTAGGGTTTTTATCTTTTTTTTCAAAATATGCAATTTATGACAAATCTTTTAATAGAAGTGATCTGTTAAATTTAAAAAATCATGTGGGTACATAAACTCAAGTTTAATCCTTTGCAGTAGCTTAGCTTTGTTTTTATTTTATGTTTACAATAGCTTGTAGATGATACTTAAGCAGTCCTGTTTTAGGGAATTTTCAACTTAGCTTACTTACCGCAAGATATTGATTTTGCGGTAATTCTTGAAGAAATTTTGCTTTTTTGAGTTCATTTTGCAGCAGTCAGCTAAGAGTTTGCGGCAGTGAAGTGGGCAAAATGGTCGTTTTCAAAACTGAAGTTTTAAAAGAGATTTCGTTCAAAAAAATAACGAAAACGTTATAGATACTTTTTTTTTTTCTTACAAAATTTCAAGGTGGTGCAGTTGCGGCAGTGTAACACCCCACGCGACGCCCCTGGTACGTTCTATAAATTATTGTAGTTTAAATCCTACATTGATGCGTCATAATACTCTTAATTTTTAAACTGTGTGGAAACTAAATATTTTTAAAACTCATTTTCAATATAAGAGCAACTTTGTGTAACTTTTAAAACGTTTGTGAAATAAAAATGAAAAACAAAATGAGCAATCCGGAAATCATGCATCCTTAGTTGCAAATGGTGTATGTTTGAATTTTTTTACACATTTAAGTAAAAATGTATAAGTTAGAAGAACTTTGTTTCATCGTCTATTTCATTTTCTTAACAGTGTAGGTTTTTAATAATGTAAACCATGTGATTTAGTAACTGAACTCTTTTTCAAAGATAATCTATAGTTACTTGCGCAAAAGATTAATTTGAAATATAAATGTATTGGCACAATACAATTTTTTTTTAGTTTTTTACCAGATACTAATTTTGTAGACGTTTTTACATAGATATAGTATGAATTTAAACAAAATTTGTTTTGTCTCATGAAAACTTAATAATCCAATATTTATTTTAACAATTTCTTACTAACAAATCAATATTTCACTCCTATACTTGCATTTAGGAGGGTTTACTATTATTTCTAACCCAATCATTTCTAACCCGATCACTTTTAACCCGATCATTTCTAACCCGATCACTTCTAACCCGATTATTTCTAACCCGATCACTTCTAACCCGATCACTTCTAACTCGATCATTTCTAACCCGATCGCTTCTAACTCGATCATTTCGAACCCAATCATTTCTAACCCGATCATTTCTAACACGTTCATTTTTAACCCGATCACATCTAACCCGATCATTTCTAACAAGATCATTTCTAACCCGATCATTTGAAACCCAATTTAACCCGTTCGTTTCCATCCCGACAATTATTAACCCGATATTTATTTATATGTTTATTTATTGTTGTTTTAATATGAGGGTATTTTTTTAAACACACTAATCTCAACATAGTTGTTTATTTTTTAATGAATTCTAGTTTGTTTTGTTTAAATAAAATATCATATTCAGATAGCCTTTGTTAAAATTTAATTTTTGATATTTATTGCTGATGAAAGCTTGTTATCCTACGCTAGACCCAGCCATCAAAATCTGGGCCACTTTGCCAAAGCATAATCGATACAATTAAAATAAACACTGTTGGAATTAAGGTACAGCTATTTGTAAAAAAAAATCAAAAACTAAAATACATTGACTAATATAAGTGCATTTAAAGTTTAAAGTCCAAAGCACATTAAGAATACAGGTCAAATAAATATATATCGAAATTGTTCAGAAAATGGTTTATTATTTTCAGAGGGTAGGCGCTGCTAATATAATTAAACTAAAAATGAACCAAATTCTACATATTAAATAAATTGTTTTTAAGTTTATAATCTGTTAAATTACTGGTAGTTTCTAGTATAAAGTACCTTATCTTAATCAAGTAGACTTAAATCATAGTTGTTCAATTTTTTTGTAAAAATTAATTTTGTTTGAAAGCTAATTCCACATTTAAACTGAAAGATAATTAGACTGCATAAACTTTTCGATTTATTTTCGTGATAATTAATTATTTTAATGAGGTTCAAAAATGCATTATAAACTACTTGTAGTTAATTAATTATAAAAAGCATTAGAAAAAGTATAATTCTTTTGAATTCTTAAGACTAAATATTAAGTTTTGATAGCCGTCAATGTAAGAAATATAACAGCCGTTAAAAAGTACTCTGTACTTTTTCTTTGAAGAGATTCTATATGTTTAATATATATTTTTTAAGTATGGAGACCATATTGGCAAGTTGCATTCAAATTTAGGGCGAATTTATATGAAATACAACTTTTAAGAATATTTATATCAGTATATATAAAACTTGAAATGATACAGCTAATAAAATTCAGTAATTGTAATTAGTATGGTGGTTTCATTTAAAATTGTCATTATTAAATTCTAAGTTCTTAAAACGAAACTGTTTACTGTTTATTAAGTCAAAAGTAGAAATAGACGTTTTTTTAATATTTTTAATCTGTCATTTACTAAAATTTAACTTAATTTTCTTTTTTTTTAGTCAATGGTAAACTATCTTTAAAGATTAAATAAAGTATATTATATGATAAACTTAATTATGAAAGTTTAGAGTCGAAAACTTATTATTTTACTTTTTTTTTCAAAATATGATGTATTAGAGCAAAATAAATTTACATTTATCATGAAAAATTAAAAGTTTTCAAAATTTAAAAATGTAAAAACAGTTTCTTACAATTAATAGTAAAAACTTCTTTTTAAAATTCTTGATATCTTTTAATAGTTATTGTTTTTCTAAGGTTTCAAAAACACAAAGACTTAGATTATTTATAGATAATTTGATAAAAAATATAAGAATAAGTTATTTGAAAGTTTATATAATCTAAAACAAAATAATAAAGTTAGTTTGTATTGTGACACTCTAATATAGGTTTAAATTTCTAATGAAGAAAGAACTCATGACATTTACAGAAATTTAGAGGTGCAAAAAAACACCGATAATAAAGTCAATAGACTACAGTACTTATTTCGTTTTTACTTGCGTTATTTCAACTGTTCATAATAAAGTAAATTTAAAGGAAATGTTTGTCAACTAAAGTGCTAATTTATGTCGTAATTAAAACACTTTGTATATTGTACAGATTTTAAAGAAGGTTTAAAGAAGATTACCTAGGCGAGATTTGATCAACCTCGGACTAAGTAGGAGTTTGTTTATGATGTGAAATCAAGACGGTCAATCGACTTAACATAATTTTGCGGTTTGTTATACGACATAACTAATTTAATACCTAGGTTATACCTAAAAATCATGCTTTTCCACTTAATATAACAAAATTATTTAATTTATCTTAATGTTTGAATGAATTCCATTATCTTAATAGGCCTATGCAAGTTGTATAATAATTTGTAGAAGATATCAAAATGAAACTAAAAACTAACCTACTACAAAACGTTAATACATTAGTCAGTAATGATGCAACATTTACAACAGACTTACAATGTAGTTTTTAGACCGTAATATAAAGGTTTTTGTATCTGAATATTACAATTGTAAAGGTTTAAATTTTAAAACTTACTTATGTTAGAATTATTATAGTCACATGAGTTACTATAAAATCCAACTCAAATTTAGTTATAGCTGATAACTTTAAAATCTACAAAGAAGAGTTCAGAATATTGTAAAGTAAACGATTTTGTAAATTGTATATGATTAACGAAAGACGTCTGTTAATGTAGAACGAAAGAACAAAAAAATATTAAATACTGAATTATTGAATTTATTTGCAGGATGAAATATCAAAAAATAAGGTAATAAAAATTAATTAAACATATGTTAAGTTAATAACATTATACTAACGATTTTTTTTACGTTACACATTAAAATCATGTTTTAAAGAAACTAAAATAAAATAAAAAAACATATTTTATAACTTGATTAAGACTAGTTTGTCTTTGCATGAAATCCAGATAAAAAATAAAACAAACAAGTAGAATAGGTAAGAAACGATAGAGTTAGAAGTGATCTGGTTAGAAGTGATTGAGTTAGAAATGATCAGATTAGAAATGATAGCGGGTTAGAAAATATCGGGTTAGAAATGATCTTGTTAGAAATGATCGGGTTAGAAGTGATCGGGTTAGAAATGATCGGGTTAGAAATGATCGGGTTAGAAGTGATCGGGTTAGAAATGATCGGGTTAGAAGTGATCGGGTTAGAAGTGATCAGGTTAGAAACGATCAAGTTAGATATGATAGCGAGTTAGAAATGATAGTGGGTTAAAAATTATCGGCTCCCGTAAAATATAAATATCTTCGCTGTAGATACTAGCAAAATGTTAAATTAAAAGTTTTAGTTTTAATTTCTATGAGTTGTTGAATTATATTAATATTATAATAAAGAATATTTAATTTTATCGGAGCACTTAAAAATTTTAACATTACAAAATAATTTAACTTAATGCGTTCGAACCATCACATATAAAACTACAAAATATCTACAAAAGAAAACTACAAATTTCGAGTTATCTTTTTAATACTTCTTTTTGTAAATTAACTTATACTTACTCCAAAACTAAGTACACGGGAAACTAACTAAATTCAAAATTTTAAGATAACAATTAATTTGAACGCCTAATATAATCAAATTCTTTAAACAGTGAAATCGCATTAAAAGGCTGAAATTTTAATAAATTTCCTAGATTTTTTTTTGCAAAAAACTAAATTTCTTAAAATTGAAAATAAATAAATAAAAAAATACTTAAATTAAAATTTTATCACTATCACTAAGATTACTGAACAAATTTTGAGTGGTTGAAATGAAACAGAATGTTCAGAATTACAAACTTTACTTACACTTAAAACTAATAAAATTGTGAGTAATTTGTTACTAAAAAAATGACAAGTAAAAGTTAAAAGTGTCAATCATAGTATCTACTTTATTTTATAAAATGTTTAAAAGTTTTTGATTAAAACATTGTTAACTAAGTTGAGTTATTCAATCTTAAACTAACATAACTAATTTTAATTTATATCTCAATTACAATTGAGTAGCTATCAAATTCGCATTTTTTTTATATTTTTTTTTTCTGTTTTTTTTTTACTTTCATTATTACCCCTAACCAAGGAGTCGGCAAACTGCAGATAGCGAAGGGTAAATCTGAGTCCTTGTGCGCAATATAACATTTTAAAACAATTAACAAATTTTATCAAATTAACTTAAAATTGTGAAAAATACAGGTAAGCATTTCAACAGGTTTTTTTTTCTCAACTTAGTAATAACTTTCTTCTTACAAGAGCAAATTAATTTTTGAAAAAAGAGTGTAAAAAGTGCTTTGAATTAGTAAGATAGTTATTTAATAACTATTTAGTAAATAAACTAAATGCAAATATTTTCCGTTTTGTACAAAAGTAATGAACACTAATTAACTAAAATGCTATTTCTTTACAGTTTTTTTTTTACACGTTTATTATACCTAAGTTTCTATTTCAAATATTTTATTACTAATTGTTATATTTTAGTATGCACAAAAACATTTAAAGTAACATAATAATAAGGAATAACATTTTTCGTATTTTGGTTTTGACACATTTAATATTTTAGAAGTTTTCTTTGCATCTTGAATTAATTACTATGGACACCAATTGACAAAGATGCTCATATTTTAAACCACTTTTTTTTAATACTCAAAAAGATAAAATTTAGTTAATGCGTAATTTTCTAACATTATTGTTTCTACATGTAATATCTAAGTGTGTACACACACATTTAAATCAATATATATTACATAAATTTAAAAGGTTTTTTTGTGATTTTGCAAACAATGTCTTTTCGTAAAATAAATTAAATTTTATGCGTTGCATACTAATATAAACAGTTGCTACTTTTTGTAACTACCTGTTTAATACAAACTAGATTGATTGATAAATGGTAATTTATTAAGTTTTTACATTTTTGATTATAATAGTTCAAATTCGATCAAATAAACAAATAAAAATTGCCACACACTCAGACTATGACTATTTGAAGACTTCAAATCTCAGGCAAATTTAGTCATTTTTCAGTTATAAGCTTGAATTGCTTTTTGTATGCTAAAATATCAGGCTAGTTTTAGTCACTCAGACTGACTTTTTTTCTTTAAGAGTGGTAAATTAAATTTATGATGTATGTTTTGTTCAATGCACAGTGTTGGTTTGAATTATACTATATCTTAAATTAAGTCTTGCATAATTTAAGTTATTATTTATAGTAATGGTATACATATAAGTGTGAACAACTAGTTTTTCCAAAAATCCCGAAAAGCTTCCAATTTGACAACTTACACTTGAAAAATCTGAAAATGCCTTTAACTAGAGAATTATCGAAAAAACCTAGAACTTTAAGCAATTTTTACATGTAACGTAATGAAATATAGATTTGACACAAAAAATCTACCATATAAATTCTTTTTATAAAAAAAAACATTTTATTTCAGATTTTTCTATCTTAATTTAAGCAGATTTTTTACTTTTAACTTAATTTTATAACAGTAATAGAAGCAAAAAATGTACTGTTAAAAACTCTATATTGGTGCATTGCACCTTTACTCTTTTAATGTCTTTACTTATTGTTGAGCTTTATATTGGAACTAGACCAAGAAATTCTTCTAAAATGTCAAAATTAGTAAAACACCTCTAATAAAAATTACGAGTAAAACAGAATTTAAAATCTTAATAGTTAATCATTCAAAAATCTTTCCCAGAAAAAAATTGCTACTTTAAAACTTTTTCCTATTATCACGTCACCATTAAAATCTAATTTGAATTCTAATTCAGCTGGGCAAAAACGAGCATATTTTGTTACTTTTAGGTTCATCTATTCTATAATTTATCTTTTTATATATCATATATCTGTATTTGCTCTTTTGTAAGACAAAAATATGTAAATTTCAACACACATACTTTTTTTTTCTCTCACATCATTTAAACTAAATAAATCTACAGCCTCGAAATGGATTTTTTTACAATAGTTTGCTATGTGATAATAGATTTTTAAACCAGGCTATTTGTATACAATTAATTTAGATGTATTCAATTTGTTTAATTTTTTTGACACTAAAGGCGCTAAAGAACCCGTGAAAATAAATTTATTTTTCAGGAGTGCAAAACTAAGTATAAACAATTACTTAAAGCTAAAGAAACAAGGTCTTAGAAGCTGAATAATTGAAAGAAAAGCAAGTTTTTTCGCACAAATGTTTACGTTTCTGTAGATTTGCAGAAACGTACCAAGCTACGTGCCTGATACTATAATTCAAATAAAACACTAGTTCTGTATTATTTTCAACTCAATATCTAGTGTGAGCTTTAAATCTTCAATAATTTGCACTTAACAACTTTCTTTTCTTAAAATCAAGTCCCAAAAACATAGTGTAAGTTTCAAAACTCGGTAAATGAGCCAGATTTACAATCTTGCTTAGATATAGAATGAAGAATATATAGAATATACCTATTGCGGGCAGGGTTCCTTTTAAAATTTGTAAACATTGGCAGACCGATCGTTTTCACTTTCCGGTTCGTATGTTGCCCTTCCGTAATATATGAAACATTAATATTGAATCCAGCTGTTACAAAACTGTTTGTCAGTAGATCTTATTAAGAAAAAACTAAAAACGGATTAAAACTCTAGAAAACAAGTTCATACTATTGTTAAAAATACATCTAGCTACCTGTAAACCTTTATTTTTATTCAAAGATAGTTTTATGTGCACATAATACAGTACACACACTTCAAAAAAAAATGTATATTACAGAAACCATTGTCCTCAACGAAAGATATTTTGTAAAATAAAAAAGTTTAAATATTTATGAAAAAATTTTATTTTAAGTAGATATTCCAATTATTTTAAACCTCTTATTTTTAAAACTATGTTTCAATCAAAAATGAAATCATCACTTAATATAAAATCTGAGAAAAAAACATGGCAAAATGTAGGAAGACAATAGCCAAAGGTATGATAATATACAACAACTACTTTAAAAGTACTCTAGCGAAAAACTCTTAATAGTAATTAAGTTATTAGACTGTTTATCAAAACAAATTTATGCTAAAATTACTAAGCTATTACAAGAAATTATAACTATAGGGTCATTTTAATTCAATTGAAATTAAATATACATGCTTTCAAACTACTGGCTAAGTACAAACAAATTCTAGTTAACAACAAGCTAAATTAAATAATTAAGTTCAAAATTAAAACCATCAAACTAAAACAGAATTTCCTTCTTTTATCAAACTGAAACTTCAGTTATGTATACTAAGTTAAAATTTAAGTTTAGTTTCTAAAAAATCTAGACTGCATAGGTGATGCTAAAGCAAATTTAACACAAATTTTTTTGTCAAAAAGCTTTAGACTTTTTCGAGTTCATTTAACCATTTCATTAAAACCAAGGTTTGAGATAAAAATTTTATTTTAATTAATGTTTAAACATGATACATTGACAAAATTAGAAAAATTGTATTCGATGAAATAATACTTAAAGTTAAAAGTTATATTTGCAAATATATGAACAGATTAATAAACATAAGTACAAATTAAACTATTCCAAACACTTAACATTCCAAGTTTTTAAATACATTGTTTTTTACTATTCACTAAACAAAAAAGTACTGATATTGAGTAATATTTTATTAAAATTAGTCTCAGTGCGATTCACAAAACCAAACACAATACAACGAAACTAAATTTTTTAAAATGTAACAAAAAATTCAAATCTAACACTAAGTATTTATCATAAAGGATAACTTAATAATATTTTCAAGAGAATTTCCGGTTACGTGGCTTTAGTCGTTCATTTTGTTTCATCTTTTCGGTTATCACCTCTCACATCATTCTTTCCTGGTTCACGGTCTTCGTTTTTCTCAGATTCACTTCTTGTCGTATTCTTAGATCTATCAGAATAGAAGAAAGTCATACCTTTCAGCTTTGGAACAGGTGGAGTCCTAGTTGCTTCCGGTAACTTTTCACAATCCTCAATTTTATCAGATTCAGAAGAACTGTCACAATCTTCAGGATTCAGAGGAGTTCTACGGAATTCTTCATCTGAATCAGTTTTTGACGCTTCAGCAACAATCTTTTTAGTATATTTAGGTTCAACTGGTAGAATTATATCAGGTGTAGAGGGAATACTGTTGTCAGAAGATTTAGTACTTATCACTTCTCTTTTTAAGGCTTCAACTACAACTTTTTTGGTCTCTTCAGGTTTAAATGCTGGTATTTTATCAGGTATAGATAAAATACTTTTGTTAGAAGCTTCAGTGTTTATATCTTTAGCCGTTAAAACTTCAAATGCAACTTTGTTGTCATCTTGACAATTGACCGTTGAAAATTTATCAGCATTGAAAGGAAAAACAGCAGTAGCTTCAGTCTTTGCTTTTGAAGTTTTATGATTTACTACTTTAGTTTCTAAAGTGTCTTCATCTTCAGATACAGTCGCCTCATCGTTATTTTTCATCAAGCCTTTGATGTTTTCACATTTTTCAGGAACTTTACATTGTGCAGAAAGTTCAGGTAACGGAAGATCTTCAGAATTTTCAGGAACTTTACATTTTGCAGGAGGTTCAGGTAACGGAAGATCTTCAAAATTATCAGGAACTTTACATTGGGTAGGAAGTTTAGGTAACGGAAGATCTTCGAAATTTTCTGGAACTTTACATTGTAATGGAAGTTCAGGTAACGGAAGATCTTCAGAATTTTCAGGAACTTTACATTTTGCAGGAGGTTCAGGTAACGGAAGATCTTCAAAATTATCAGGAACTTTACACTGGGTAGGAAGTTTAGGTAACGGAAGATCTTCGAAATTTTCTGGAACTTTACATTGTGCAGAAAGTTCAGGTAGCGGAAGACATTCAGAATTTTCAGGAACTTTACATTTTGCAGGAGGTTCAGGTAACGAAAGATCTTCAGAACTTTCTGGAACTTTACATTGTGCAGAAAGTTCGGGTAACTGATGATCGTCAGAATTTGCAGAAACTTTACATTGGGTAGGTAGTTCAGGTGACAAAAGATCTTCAAAATTTTCAGGAAATTCGGGTAACGGAAGACCTTCAGAGTTTTCTGGAAATTTACATTGTGCAGGAAATTCGGGTAACGGAAGACCTTCAGAGTTTTCTGAAAATTTACATTGTGCAGGAAATTCGGGTAACGGAAGATCTACAGAGTTTTTTTGAACATCCAATTTAATAGGAAATTTCGATTTTTCGAAAATGACTGATATTTCAGGATCTACAGAAATTTTTGGAAAGCATTTTTCAACGTCAGACAAGTCAGTTTTCTTTACTTTCAGAAATTTTCTGACTTTAAACACAATTACTTTACTCAGACTACAACAAAAAC
>NW_028140617.1:0-21054 GCF_965202585.1 Thalia democratica | reverse complement strand
AAGTTAACGGAAAAGTATATCGTGCAGCTAAACCTTAAGCTATTTTTACATCAAGTTCTCTTTTGAGTCCTAAACAAAAGATCTCATATCTTACAAACATAAAAGTTCCATAGTTTACAAGTTTGAATGCTGTTGCTCAAACAGTAATTTTAGTTAAACCTCTAGGCACCTTGAAATCAGAATTAAAGAGCACAATCCAAAGTATGTAAGAGAACATATTAAATTTCAGCCAAAGACAGTTAGTATAGCAATTTCAGATGCAATGAATAGATCTTCAATGTAAAAGCATTTAGTTAAAAATAATGAAACGAAATTTAAAACATTAATGGAATAACATACAATATTTTTGACCTAGTCAAAGTTGAAGCGATATACACTTATTTAAATAAATTAAATTTATGTAAGCAGAGAGATTTTAATTATTCATTATCCTTGTTTAGTTAATTAGTTGCTCTTCCGTTATATTTTGTTATGTTTGTTTAGAATTTCAATTATTTTTATGTTTAGTTTTTGTTTTATTAATTTCTGATGTAATTATAAGTCTGTGTAGTTTAAAGTTTTCTTTATTTTGTTAAAACTGTATCACAGATGAAAATTTGTTCAAATATATTTGCGCTGAATAAAAGACTTTGTTTTTTTTTAGTTTCTTTTTATATCAGACTAAAATATTTATATCTGTTAAAAAAAAGTTTTGGTCTAAATATTCAGTTTAATTTTATTTTTTATTTAAATTTTAAAACTTTTAGTTTTTTATGTATGTTATAAAGTTTATAAAGTTTGTACTTTTATACAGTAAATACCTCGTTTTATTTAGAATCAAGCTAAGAAATGGCTTGATAAATTTTTAAAATGTTTTGTTAAAATTTACAATAATTATTTTTATTTAATAGTATGTTATTTTTCAGTACTATTTAAATCTAGGTGCATACAAGAACATAAAATTAACATTATTTTTATAACAACTTTAGTTTCTATTATTATTTCATTTTATTTTTGCTCTTTTGCTTATAAATTTCAAAAAAATAACATATATTTAATGACGCATTTTAGTGTAACAACGATGCAAGACTATCGCAGATTTTTTAATTTATATTTAGTGATAACACTTAATAAAAAACAACCATCTGAAAGTTCTTCAAATACTATTTTTGCCTTACTAAGACTCCATAATAATTATGATTATAATTCCTAGCTAATTTGAGTTTGTACTAAAGTTTGTATGTAATTTGAGTTGATCTAAAAAACCATAGTCATCTTGAAAACTTCCCAGTGAGTATTAGGATATTTTACAGAAACCAAACCGAACAAAAAAAAAATTAAAACGGTCGGATGGACATATTATTAAACTATGTTATTACAATTACTTTTATATAGGAAAGTCATTTTTAAGTATGTTGATTGGCTTCTAATAGTATTAGTCCAGTCTAGATTGAAGAAATTCGTACTATATCTTTACTGTACTTTATATTTATGTTAAAGTATATTTTTTTAAAAGCTGCCTTTTATTTTTGTGTGAGTAAATGTACTAAATTCTCGGTTTGATTGTAATTGAATAAAAGCATTAAATGTTAAATCTTTCGCTAAATCTATTAAATAAATATAAAGTAAGTAGTACCTTACGAATTGTTTTTTTTTTTAAGAAACTTTTACATTATTCAATTCATTCATTTTTTACTTATTTTGTTTATTTCTAACTAGATTACTCTTATATTTTGATAATATTATACAGTTTTAAATTGAATAAATAAATAGACAAAAGTAAATTATTTTATTTTTTCAGCAAACAAACAGATTTTTTTTCAAAGTTTGTATTAAACTTTTAAAAAGACAGTATATTTACATGCTTGATATTACATTTTTAAGCATATTTTAAATAGATTTTTTTATTTTCATGCTATCAAACTATTAAGTTAAGTGTCTATTTTGTTGTTCTGTTTACTTAAAACTGTTGGTTTATAATTTCTTTAAATTCTAACTATTTCACTCTTAAAAACCTTTTATAATAGATCGTTAATCAAGTGGTTGTGCGTAGCTCGATGACCAGTTTTTTTTAATTACCTGGTCTGTTAATAATACTTAAGAACGTTAATTATTCATTTGTGCTAAAAAAACTGTTAGTATCACTTGAAACTATGCTAAGTCACCTATTCTGTCTCTTAATAATGATAAAGTTTTTGTTTTTGTTATATATTGATACAACTACAAAGTTAATTTTTAAAGAAAGCAGAAAGTAAAAACTAATATAACAATTAAATAAAAGTCTTTAGTTAGTTGTTTATTATTATTCTTGATTGTTCATTGTCCAACGCTGTTTTCTTGCATCAAAACCTGGGTCATTAAAACTGAAAGACGCGAAAATTAAAAGAGATGAAAAATATTGAAGGACTTTGTTTCATAAACAAATTATAAAACGTAATTTAAAATTTATAGCCAAACATTAAAACAAAAAATAATAAAAGCATTGTACTAACGAATAAACAAAAGTATTACACTATAGGGCATATTTTTTACTCGGATAAAAATACAATTAAAGTAGTGTGCACTCCATTAAAAAAATTTTTTTTTTAATTAGTGTTTTAAAACATACTTTACTGAGCATAAATACAAAACTACCAAAAAAAATATTCATTATTATGGGTAGCTGTCAAATTTGCACGAGGGGATAAAACTGCACGAAGAGTCACTTTTGCACTAGCAGACAATTTCGCACAGAAACATTTTTGTACGGGTTGAATTTTTTTTTTATCAACTTATTTATTTATTGTTTTTTTACTACCACTTTTACCCCTAACCCTTAACATCGATTAGTGGTTTTTTTTTTTGTTTTTGTTATTTTTCTTTTTTTTTTAATTTTTTTTATCAATTTTAGTTTATCTTTTATTTTTTTAAATTTTTTATTAATTTTAATATATTTTTTTATAATATATTTTATTATTAATTTTTTTCTAATTATTTTTCTAACACTGTTACTTCTAACGCTTACCCTCGGTCAGTAACTTTTTTTTTTCTTTTTGTCTTTTTATAAATTTATCTTTTAGTTTTTTTTTTCTGTTTCTTTTTATTTTTTTCTGTTTTCTTTTACTCTCGTGCAACATTGTAACTCGTGCAAAATTGACCTGTTCCCCACTATCATATATCAAATTACTATGTAAGCTACAGTACAGGTAGTAGTAATGTACAATAAAATTTAGTTTGTGCATCAAAAATTTAAATATATTTCAATAGAAAAAACAGATAATCTTAGTATGAAAGGCGTTGCCTACAAATTAAGCCAATGATTTAGAGAGTAAAAAAAACAAAAGTACAGTTTTATCACAAACTCAACTAAGATATATTTAACTTTAGCAAAGTTTTAAAGATTTAATCAAGATTTTTCAAATTTTTATTAAAACTAGAGAAGGTTTTATATATAAAAAATAAACTACTAAAATCGATCCAATCAATTTGTTTTGTGATTTTTAAAAGTTTTCATCAAATAAACATTTAATTTAAAGATTCTTTTTATTTTAAATCCACAATGTAGTTTTATATAATAGAAATTTAAATTACTTTTAAGTCATGTTTTCTTTACTAAAATTAGAAAAAAAATACTTTTTTTTAAATTATTAATTTAAAGTTTAATAAAGAAGAGAATAAGTTAAAAATACTTTTCACTTTTAATATGCTACAACAATTTTTTTGATTTTTTATAATAAGAGTCTTTCAATCATGTTTAAAAAAACTTGTTTTTTGAAGTTTAGTTCAGTTGAACGATAAAAGAAAGAATTGTGCCTCTCAATTGAATTAATATCTGTATGTAAATTATTTGTTTTATGTCTTAAAAAATATTTTTAGTAATGCTTAAAATGTTTAATTTTTTTATTATTATTTCACCATTAACAAGTATTTTAAAAAAATTAAGATCAAGCTCAAATTTTCTATACTCTAAAGACTTAATATTAAGTCTTATTAGTCAAATAAGGTAAAAAGCATAAGGAATGGTCACAGCGGATAAAGACAGTTCAATGTATTTTCTTTGGACTTATTCCATTTGGTTGTAATTATTTTTCAGGTATGAATACCAATATATTGACGAGTTATATTCGAAGTTAAAACGAATATATACCATATAAATTTTTAGGAATGATAACATAAGAATTAGAAAATGTAATACTTAACAAAATTAGGTAGACGCAATTTTGTAAACTTATGAATACGTTTGTTCGATTTTGAATTTTCAGTTATAAAATTCCAAAGTCATAAATACTTTAATTGAAAGTAAGTATTTGTTGTCTATTTTAAATTAAATTATGTTTTACTAGTTTAAAATGAATACAAAGTAAAAAATTCTTTGGATATATGTGGAAATTATTTAAGTAGATTACTGCTTAAAATTGACATTTACCATGAAAGTAATTAATCTAACAAATGAAAACAGGATGATCGTTTGGAAAAATCCAAATTGTTTAGTTGAAATAAGACTATTCAAAAAAAGATTATATGTTCTAAAACTCTGCAAAAGATAATTGTTAAGAAAATTTGTCTGTAAATAGAGATATTAGTTGCTCTTGTAACCTCTTTTGTGTATTGGTATAACATATGCAATTTCCTATTGGCTTGGTATAGAAGAATGTAAACTTAAGTGAAATGAATATTTAACAAATTATCTTAAGATATATTACTAAATTATTACTACTAAAAATTAATAGACCTAGGACAAAGTATTTTTGTGTACAGATTGCAAAAGCAATATAGTTTGAGTTCAATTTATAACTAGGGCAAATAAATATTATTTAAAGATTTAAACCTCGTTTAATTATAGATCTATATAGCAAGTCAATTCAAAATTTTGGATTTTTATTAACAAAACAATGTTTCACTCGCTTCAACCAAATCAAACAAGATCATCAGTTGAATAAAGACTGTAATTTTTTTAAATAAACATGCAAGAAGACATTAGGCTAAACTTGAAATAAAAAACTAAAACTAGAAACCAAATAACACTTATAGTTTAAAATTATCAATTTAGGAAAATCATAATGTTACCAGGTTAGTTTATGTTAATTTATGAAAAATATAAGCTACTTAACAATATTGTAATTTGAAAACTTAAACAAATAAATAAACATACTTACATTTAGCAAGCTTAAAATCTAATATAATTGAAGGGTAAATCTGCTACTCGCGAGCACGCTTTTTCTTTGAACAGAGTGCAGACCGCAAAAAAATCTGCGTCCCGCGAGCATGTAAATGTGGCACGCTAAACTAAAGTTTGTTTAAGTTGATTTTTTTCCGGTGATTTGTTGTCATTTGATTAATTTAGTTTTACGTCCTTGAATAGCATTTTTAAGCCATCTATATTTTTAGTGCTTAAGCTTAAAACTCTGAAAAACAAAACATATTAGTTTTCTAAAAATGTTTTTTTTTCTTTGTTAAGCTAATAGCTTTCTTCTTACATTAGCAACTGGTCAACTAAAACAAAGTTTTAAAAACAATTGAAAAAAATTATTTATGTAGTACATACTTATTAAGTAGAACTAAGTAGAAATGTGATCCATTTTTCAAAAAAGTAATGCACAGTAATTAACTTATATATCATTTCTTAACAATTTAGTTATTTTGTTTAATATGTAACTTATACCTAAGTTTCTTATGTAGACGTTTGATCCTTATATTCTATATTTGAGTGTGCACAAAAAGATTTGAAAAAAAAAGAATATGACATAAGATAAAACAGTTTTTGTTCAGACACAATTTCACTTTTAATTGTAAATTTACTCTCTACTCACACCAATGTACACAGATGCTCACTTTCACGTTTTTTACTTTTACTTAATACCGGTTAAACAGCATAGTTTTCAACTATAATTTTTTTTTTCACCTTTTTTTTAAATTTAAAGTGTACAAACACAATTCAAACTAAATAAGAAAATTACATAAAGTAACCAATTTTTAGGTTCAGAATACATATTTAGTTTTTCTAATAAATTTTCTGTGCACACTAAACTAATTTCTATACACACTAATGTAGACACATGCTTGTTATATTTAAGTGTGCACATAATCTTTTCAAACAAAGTAAATATATGACATAAGGTAAAATATCTTTTATTCAGAACACATCTTTGATTTTAAAAATTAAACTTTCAGTGCACATAAGTTAATTTATATGCACATTGATGTACATACACTGATGCTCATTTTTGAAAATTTTTTTAACTGTTACCAGGGTTGCCACGCACTAAGGAAACTCAGAATATTTTGAAACTTCTGAAAATATCAGGATGACTGAGGATATTACGAATATCTAAACAAAACTTAGGATGACTCAGGTCAGTTTAGTTTTTTATTTAATGCTAAGGATAGTTTTAAGATTTCTAAACATTTAGACCAGTTGTTTTCTCGATGTTATTTCTCGAACCAACTTTATTTAAGAACCTGGTTTTATTAATATTGTTAAGTAAAAGAAAAGTGTTTGATAATTTGAAATAGAAGATGACTTAAGACATTTTAATGTCACTCAAAACATTTTTTTTAACTCAAAGAGTAGCTACCCTTTAACTTTTAAAGTAGAATAAGTGTAATATAAACATAATTTTTGATTAAAATTGTTCTACATAAAATATTTAAGTGTATACAAACTCATTGAAAACAATCTATAAGATAAATTGAAGTTTTTTACTTCATTAATGGCTTTATAAACTTTTATAGTTAAAAAAAATAATTTGTAAAAACTTAACTGTCCTTTCAAAGCTAACTTATGATAATTAAACTTTTGCGCTTTCGATGCAAATATTTATTTAACTGTTAATAAACTTCGTTACTACTTTATTTTGTGAATTTTAAGTCACTTTACAATACTCAAGTGTTTGTGAAATTTCTATTTATAATACTTTGAATATATCTTTGAATTCTCAAACCATTTTTTTAGTCTGTAGTTTATGAATTGTAATTTTTATCTAGTCCAGCTACATACTATGTGATTTTTATGACAATCGTATTTTAAATATTTAAGCTTTATAAACAGCAAGTATTTGGCTCTTTCAAATTTTAATAAACTTAGGCTACTTTAATGTAACTCAACCATTTTTAAAAATAAATTACCATGTATAAGACTATATTGAGAAATTAAAATGTGATGAAGGTAGTCTTTCTCTTTTGATTTTAAAAACCGGATAGGATTGAATTTTAGATAAACAAAAATAAAAAATGGTTAGAACCATCAAAAAAATCATTCACAGTCTTATACAAGCACTTTAAAGAGATCTTTCGTTTATTAAAAGACAAACATTTTCAATTCTGTAGAAAACAAAAAAATACTATCACATTAGTTTTGAAGTAAAAGTATGAAACTCAGTATTTTAATAATATGGTAGTTTTTAGTTTTACTTTAAATTTTACTAAAAATATTTAATTTACGGTACTTAATTTTCTCTAGTTGCTAGTATATTTTTTTGGTTTTTTACTTAATTAAAATGTTTGTTTTTTAATAAACGAAAGATCTCTTCAAAGTGCTTGTATAAGACTGTGACTGAATTTTTTGATGGTTCTAACCATTTTTTATTTTTTTTAAGACTATATTGATTAAGAATAAAGTGTTTTACAAAAGTAATTAACCATTATTTATGTTTAAAAGATGTTGTAACTTTTTATAATATAAACAGGTATGAATTTCTATTAGTTAACTAGTTAAAAGAATACTGAATTTTTTGAAGAAAGCAAGTTTTTCAGTTTGCAAAGATTATTTTCAATAACTAATATTTTAAAATATATATGAAATAATTATTGTTTATATGAAAAGTGTATAAAAGTGACCCATAAATTTGAACTCGATTTTTATTAAAAGTTAGGTAGTAACTTAAAAATAGTACTACTAGATTAAAGTTATTAAGTCTTTTGATATTTTTTTTTTAACTTAAGTATATTATTGAATGTAAATTTTAGTTCAATAAATATGTACAATTTAAATAGGCCCTCTACGTGTAGCTAAAAGTTATTTAAATCTATAAAGTTAATAAAAGTAAAACTGTTTTTTGTGACTAAAACTAAAACCAATAGATTATTCAAGTGTCACTAAAACTGCGGCCCGCGAAGATATTAAAACTTGAAATTTTTGTCCGAGAGCACCAATTACCTGCCGACCCCTGTACTAAATCAAACAAGTTTTTGTGAACTATATATGTACCACATTTTGATAGTCATTAGGAACTACAAAAAAATTTTAAATTTATAATTTTAATTTTTATAGTTATAAAGTTATTGGTTTTTAAATTTTTTAATTCCAAATTATATATCAAAAAATTAAAACACTTAGTTACTGGTAGCAAAATAGTTAGCTTTATATAAATTCAAGTAGTAGTTTATCATTATAAACCGTCGTGTAAAAACAAAAGTTTAAATTCAAATCAGCTATATAGAGAAAATTTTTTAAAGTAGTTAATTTTAGAATGATAGACTAGTTTTTTTATTCTTTTTCAGTATGTAGCTGAAAAAAAAACTATAACCTTAAGTAGTTTACATTGTATATTTATTTTTAAGCTTTATTTTTACAAATTAAGTGTAGTAAACAAAATAAAATCAAATTAGATTTTTTTTATACTTTTTGAAAAGAGATGAAAAAGACCAACAGTAAAAATAAAGTTTTTTAATTAGTTCAAAAAAGTGCATAGTTTATGTCTTAAGCTAAAAGTTGTACAAAAAAGTCTGACAATATTAAACAGAAAGTGGTATTAAGCTTTTAATACAAAAACGATAAGAAAAACCTTTGACTCTAAAAATAACCAAAAATAAAAACTTTATAAAAAAACAAAAATCTAAATACTTAAAAAATTTATGGTCTAAGGACCTTGTGTAAAAAAAGACCTTTCAGTCATCGAGTTATACACTACAATCTTAAAAGTTTAAGTTTTTGTATGTTTTAACAGACTTAAGTAAAACAAAGAAAAACTTAAAATAAAGACTCGAAAACACTTAACACAAAAAACTAAACGTGACAATTGATTTAGTATTATATTTACATCAATAAAACTGTACAAACTTAAAAAATTTCGAAGATAATAAACTCAGTCATAATAGACTTTTGTTATTTTTTCACTATTATTTGTAGGTTATTTAATGTTATAATAAGTTATTTAAAGTATAAGCAAAATCATTAAAGTGCGTTGTTATTCATTGAAAGTTTTAGGTTATGTTTTGGAAGTTAAAGTATAATAATATTTTAAAAGTAAGTTGACTTTCTAAATTTTAATATTTTTTACTAAAATTTCATATTTTCGATTAAAAGTATGGGACTTTTAATACTTTAGCACTTATTACAAAGTAATACAACTGCATTTGTTGTTGATATATTTTGGAATAGTCTACATATAATGGAAATTATTTTTATGTTGAAATGACAAGGACTAAGCTATTTAAAACTTTAATTTTAATACTTTAAAGTACTTTAAATCATTAAAATTAAAGTAGTTCGTTTGTATACAAAACGTATTATTTCCTCTTAGTCATAAGTTTATTTTTTTAACAATTTTAACAAAATATAAAGTGGGATGCATTATCAAAGAGTTACTATGCGAAAAATCGCATTAATATTTCAAATTGTAAGCAAAGTTTAAGTCAAATAGGTTTAATATTTAAAAAAAAAATTTAAGAAGCTTAAAATTCTTTAATGTTTTGGTTTTCAGTAAGTTATATTAATAATGTATTTTAAAAACATAATCTTAAATTTACAAACTATAAACCGTAGCTATCAAATAGCAAAAAATAAAAAAAGTATTTCATCTTATACTTTTTATTTAATCATAAGCTTATTATTTATTTTAAAAAAAGACTATTTCTTTAAAATAAAATGAATTCACAAAAATTTTGAGCAACAGTTATCAAATTTGTAAATTATGGTTATTTTAACTAAGTAAATAAAAGTTTAAAAGATGATAGATAAACATAATCATTTGATCAGAATACTAACTTTTAAAAATGTAAGAAAAAGTATTGCAAGTTAAAATAATCATTATTAGCGAGTATATTATATATTTTTTATCAGCTTTCTTTAAAGAAAAATTCCTTAATACCAATCGCCGTGAACTCAAACATAAAAAACGGTAACCAATGCTAAAAAGTAACACTAAAAGTAATAATAAGCAATTTTCTTTAACAAGATCAAGTCGAAATCCTTTTCATCTTAATTATTTTTAGAACTGCCACTAGTTAGACTTATACGATATCTAACAAATAACTTTAACTCTAGTGTTCAATTTCAACAACTTCATTTGGAGTTCTTTACAAGCCTTAGCTTTTGTAATTGCAGCTATGAGCTGTGCATTGTAACTGTAGAGTAAATCAAAATTAAGTTATTATTTAGAGATGAACTTATCGTAAATATGATTGTATTTATTGTTATAGTAGCTTCTTACTTTAAGTAATATTATAGTTTTTACCACATAATAATTATAAAAATAAAATGTTTTTAAGTCTTTAAACTTTTTATTGTGCTGTTTTATATTGTTATTTTTGAGCTAGTAGTATTTTTAAACTTTTCAAATTATAAACAGCTTATATTTTTAATGTTTTACTCTTTTCATGAGAAGTATACTTAACAGATTGTTTTTTTTTGTTGTAATTAAATTCAGTTCATTTTGGTAATTAATAAACTTTCCAAGTAAAAATTTTAAAAAAGTTAATCAAAAATAACTATTTATTGCAAACTAAGTTAGTTTGACTTGTTATTGATTTTAAACACAGTTAAATATTTAAATAGGTCTAAAAAGTTATTTTTAAACCATTTTATATACGTAGAATGAACTGGGTAGAATAATTGCAAACCAACTTTATTTTTGCTGCTATGAATCTATAAACTCTTTTTAGTTAAAAATTTATGTAACTGTGTTATAGTTGTAGTTTTTTCCTACTCATGTTATGTATATGAATAAATCATACTCATATACTTATTTTTTATAATTAATTTTGTCAACATTATATACAAATCAACTGTACACTTTTTTAACTTAAAACTTCTTACTTAGCGACTCTGGAGTTAGTATATTGAGATTTGTGTTTTGGCACGTACACTGGGGGGTAGGTCTTCACTTCGACTTTGAAGCCAGCGTTCGGTCCCGAAACGTGATCCCTCATAAACTTGGCTGCGTCTGCTTTACTAACCTGAAAGACGACATCTAATAATTTACTATCAGTATTTAATTTGTTACTGAATCGCAAGCAAATTTGTTTTCGTTCAGAAAATGTTAAAGCTTATTACGGTTGAAAAAAAATTGCCTGTACTTTCTTCTTTATTTTCAACTATCTTATTGAGTATAAATTTCAATGTCTGTTTTAAATAACTAAATTTTTTGATAGGTGTGAAATAAATAACACTTAGACAATATTATGGTAAAAGCTAGAAGATGTATGACGTTCTTTTCAAAGTCAAGCTTATGCTCCTACTCGATTATAATATTGGGTAGTATATTATAAAGTTTTGCATTAAAGTAAAAGTTTAAATAAGCTTTTCACAGTTTAGGATTTTTCAACTTTATTTTTTTAAATGCACATATACTAACTTTCATTAACATGCTATTTGTGAACTAAATATAGATTTCAACGGTAATACACTCAACAATGTTCAAGTTTTCTTTTGTATTTAATAAATAGATATTTGCTTTTAGTTTAAGGAAAAAGGTATAAATAGTTCAAATAATAATGTTAATTTTTTTCTGTTACACCATACGCGTCTCAAATTTAAGAATACGCATTTTTCAAATATTTTTTAAATTAAATATACTAACCTAAATTTCAAAAACTTATTTTTATGTAGCTGATAGACTTCTAAGTATATCTTCATGTGTATTAACAATATTTAATTTAAATCATGAAAACCTTAAAAAGCTTTATGACATCAAATATTTGCCAGAATATTTTTTCCATATAAATACACTTATTACCGTTTTATAAAGTCGTATAATGAAGATAAATTTTACTAAGCTTTACATCAAAATAAAGTTTCAACCAAATAAACTTATTTTATTGTTAGTAAATTAAATTCTAAAAAACATAAGCTTTTCTTTAATAACCATCCTGATAAAACTAATCTTGATAAGGTTTTTAAATATACTTTTTTTTAAGTTTAGTAGAAAGGTTGTTCTTAACTACGTACTAACCATAAAAATTAATGTTAGTTTTTTAATTATTCCAAACGGTAAAATTTTTTCAATTAAACGTCAAGTAGAGTTATTATAATAAACTAATGAGATAGCCGTAAGGGGTTTATTGTATTGATTTATTTAATTGTTTGTATCTAAAAATATACTTGGATTGTGGTCTAATGTCCTGTGTGTAGGTTGAAATTTGTATGGTGAATTATAAATTTAGTGCTTTTCAAAGCTACCACAATAACAAAGCCGCAGCTCATTTTATAACATTTTGGTTTTACTTAGTAACATTTTTAGAAATAACTATTGTATATTTTAAATTTCACTTAAGATATTACATCATTTTTTTAACTAAAATGTTTTCATGATATCATATTTAATACAGTTGGTTTTAGGTTGTCCTTTTTCGGAGACTTATTTCATTGTTTTACGGCAAGCTTATGTTAGTGCATAAACAACTTTGGTATTTCCGAATAAAAAATGTAGCAGATAGCTAAAGATTTCATTGTTTAAGAGAGTACACCTTGTTATTTATGTTACAAAAACTTTTGAGCTTATTCTTAAGTTTTTTTTAATTTGGAAAATTTTGTGAAAATTAAAATTAATTAAAGTAAAAAGTAGTTTATTTCGCAAGCATTTAAAGCATTTAAAACTAGAATATTTTCCTAATGTAAAACTCTGATTATTAATTAATTTTATTTTTAAACTAAACTTTTTTTAAATTTAATTTTTAACTAAAAGTATGCTAGCAACTAATGAGTTAAATGAAACCAGTTAATGTTGTACTGATTGTTTTTATACCAAAGGTGTTTAATTAACATATTTCTTAAAATAAAGAAAGTCGTGTAATAACTAAAACAAAGAAAAGAACTGTATGTTTGATCTATTTTTCTATCTTTTCTAACATGTAATAAATTTAGATACTGAAGCATTACACGATAACACATAGATGCTTGTTCTTCTCATTTTAATCTGTTAGTCGAACTTCTGCATGAAAAGCAACTAATTAAAGTGTAAAAATGTTTTTCTCAGAAGTTTTAAAATTTAATATGTTTCACGGCAAAGCTTTTAATAAGCTGGAAAGTGTTCAAAGAAACAAGATAGAAAAATATTAATTTTAAAGCTGACAGCAAACACACAAATAAACATACTTAGATCTACTTTGAAATTAGTAGCTTCAACTTTAAATTTGTACTACTTTCTCTTTAGAATATTAACTAAAACTTGTTTTAGATTTTCGTTGGGTAAATTTTTAGATGTTTTTATATGCTTATATGTTATGTATTTTTAATCGAATGTAAATTGTTTTTCTTTACGTTGTACTTTCTAATAAGTATGCATAGATGAGCTGACTTGTCATGATAGGTTGAATTTAAAATCATGCAAAACAAGTAACGCGTTTGTAAAACTTAAAAATAGCTTAAATCTAATGATCTTAGCTATTTACAATAACTTTTGATAAAATATATAGATAATGTTAATGTAACGAATGCTCATACATATTTTTTAAAAACAGTACAAGTATTTTTATTGTATAAAATTATTTACACTAGGTTTACTTGTTTAATTATTGCACTTCTAAAACTAAATTGTGTAAAAATAAGTAATTTTTTTTTACAAATTAGTTTATTTAGAATAGTTAGAGTTTTTATAAGTTTACGATAATTAGATTACCAAAATTGTTTAAGTTCGATGAAAAAGTATAATTGTCAAATTTTATTTTGACATTAACAGTTTAAAACCTTATTTTAGATTCATTTTACTCAATATTGTAAGTTTAAACTTTAAACTCTTAAATGTAATACAATAACCAATTTAGATTTTCCAGTACTTTATATGAAATTTATTTTTTAAAGCCATGCACAAAACAGCAACTTTAAAAGACTAGCTACAAACTTGTATAAATATTAATTAAACAAAAATACTAATGTAAACAACTTTTTCTGAAAAATGTTCTATTTCAGTTTTTTATTATTTTTGTTATTTTTTGTCGTGATATATTATTTTAATTTACTTTTGTACCAGTGGTTTATTAACATAATAGCATGTCTATAACCTGCGCTTTAACTAACTCATGCATGGAGCAAAGTTAATCCAATATGTTATAGTTATAAAATAAGACAAGTTTGTATTTACATTGCAGTAAGAAAACTTCGCTGGGTGTTTAAAGTGTAATAAAAACGTTTTAAAATAAATAAAAGTGACGATATTTTATTAACACTTTTATTAATTAAACAATTTAATGATAAGTTTTTTGTTTTTTATATTTATTTTTAGATATCAATAAAAAAATAAACATGTAAGTCGAATTGAGATCTATTAACAAAAAAGTTTTTGTATCACCTTTTACTTTATTTTATTTTACTATAAAATCAATGCTAAAACAATACTTGTAAAAAGCTTAAGTTTGTTTATAATTAAAATATTAAAAAATATAAACAGTTTTAAATAAGTTAAAAAAGTCAACTAGACTTACTTGTATACTTATATAAGCTATTTAATGCCTAATCTGTTTAAGGTTAATTTTTAGACTAACAACTTGTATAGCTCTTTATACTAGCATGTTTGTTTAATAAAATAGGCTGAGTAAACAAGTTATGTTCATATTATTACTTTTAATTCTTAGTAGTTTATTTTATTAATTAATATATAAATGTCCCAAGCAAAAGTTATTTGTATTTTAGTTCTATATATATATAGATGTATATGTATAAAGTATTAAGTTTAACCTGGTAAGAATATATTTTTCTAAGCTACGATCGGATGTGATAGGATAAAGTTAGAAATTAAAAGTTTGTTAAAAATATGACTTAAGTTAATTATTTAATACTACTTTAAATTTAAGCCTACTTTTACGAAGTATAAAAAAAAATCTTGGTAATCAGAAATTTTTCATCATGCTTTGTTTAATTTTTTCATATCCTGCAAATTTTTAGTTACTACAACACTTAATAGGTATTTGTTCATCGGTTTTAGTTTGTTTAAATGTTATATTTTCAGTATTTTTTTATAGCAGTCAACACAATATCTAGTTACCTAACTTAATAAATGATAAAATAAAACTTTAATTTTATTAAAACATATTAAATCTAATTTGTTTAAAGATTGTTTAAATAAAGATAGGTAACTATTAATTTTTCCAATCTTTTTTTTTTTTAATTAAGTATCAAGTATAGCAATAATACTTTTTAGTTACAAAAGTTACTCCATAAACTTGTTGAATCTTTCATAATTTCTATAAGCTAGTCTATCAAACAAAAGTAATAAAATAAACAAAACATTTATTTAAAGTTTTATTCTGAGTTTAAAAATAGATAGCCAGTAGTAAACACTAAAACCTGTTTTAAATGAAACTAAATACTTCTTAACCACTAATTCAGTAAATTAAAATTCGTCATATTTAAACTTATTCATTTTTCTTTATGTGAAATAACTATGTTACACTTTCAGAGCAATTTACCATTTTCAGAACACAAGACAGTTTAAATAATAAAGAAAATGACGTACAATTTTAATAGATGTCATAAATATTGTATATATTCCAGTAAAAATTAATTTTAAAAGCTTTTATTTTTTTAATAAATACGATCAAAACAACTTAAATACATTATTTAATTTTGTAACTCTTAAAATGTTTATCCTTCTATGTCCGTCTTTCTATGGAGTACTCTTGTGTATGTTTAAATTAAAAATTACTTTCAAATTTGGGTATAATACGAATTTTATAAAAAAAAATGTTTTAAATCTAGTTTTAAACCTACTAAAGATTTAAAACTAGTTTCAAATCTACTAAACATTTTTGATTTATTTACACATAACTTTTGGTTAGTTTACCTTAGCATTATTAATGTGGCTTTGATACAATATTTTTTATAGTTATATCTGTTACAATTAGTATGAAAAGTATTTCAATAGATTCATCTGAATGTTACATTATCAAAGTCTATCTTATAAAAATAATATAGACGAACTAATTAAGCTATTTTTGATATTATGAAGAGTATTTTTTAGAATAAATGTTTACCGCTTAAATTATACTTTAAATTTTTAAAGCAGTTTTTTTAAGAAAAAGTTTTAAAGAAAATATGTTTTTTTAATTGTCAAAAACTTTTTTTTGTAAAAATGAAACATGCCATGTAAAAACCCATAGGGAGTTTACTTTTATAAAGATGTCAGTGATTGTTATCTATATCTAAGATTTTGTCTATGTGAAAACCTGTTAATTAATTAACATATGTATACATTAGCATTTTAAAAGTTGTATCAATAATTTATTTTAGAATTTTACATTAGCAAGAATTAAAATAAACATCTATAAAATTTTCATAGGTTTCAGACATGCATAGAAGTTCATAAAACACAAAAAGTACTAGTTTTATACTTCATACACACTATGATTAGATCAAAAATTTCTTAATGTAGTAACATTTATAACGTCTAAATTATTATAATTTTAAGTTAAACGTGTATGTAAAAAATTTTGTAATGCTTATTAACATGTTTTGTATGGTGTCACAAAGTTTTTGCAAGGAAAAAAGTATACCTAACACAAAACTTTTAAACATAATTTAGATGTTTAAAGTTTATTTTACGTCAGCTTGATCTTACTAGACTTTTTTTGTAAAAGCTTAAAATCACAGTTAAAACTAATTATTATAAAACGAAAACTAAACAAACAAACTTTTTAAGGTCCAACACACTATATTAATAATAAAACGCTGAAAAATATTAAAAAGAATAAGTATTTAGGTTATCTTTTAAAAAGTCTAAATAAATTTTGTAAATATGTAAGTTTGTTGAGTTAAAAATTGAAATAAACTTAATATGCTAATTAGTAATGAAATAAAAAGAGTTTAGCATTGTTTTGTAAAAATTATCAGTTAGTTTTAGAATTTTTTCAATTTTAAGAAAACATATAAAAAAGTTGAAAATAAAAGTGTTTCCATTAAAAATTAAAAAAAAATCATTAAAGCAGCAGTTTAAAGCAAAGCAAAAAAATCACTGCATATTCATTATGTTTAATGTTTAAACATAATACGATTAAAAACATAACGCAATTCAAACTGAATTTTGTCAAAAATCATGCAAAAGCCTTAGATATAAAAAAACTGTATTCATGTAACTTCGCGTAAATAATTCTTTTTTGCTTTTTACTTTTTTTAAGTTTAACATTTAATATAAAAGCCCCTAAAAGTACCACTTAATATGAAGACATAAGTTGATGATTTTCTACTTTGTCGAAACGTTTTTAATCTTACAAGACGGTTCCGAACACTTTTTAAGTAGAGATGTAACCTTTCCGTGTCTCAAGCGTACCTTGAAAGTACATGCTTCACATTGTTGGGGGATTTACTATGCTTCTGCAATTTTTTCGAAATTTGAAAATGATCTTCAGAGTTCTACATTTCGCCAGTCTCATCTGGTGACCGCGTTTGACGTTTGGTGATGGCATGCACGGGGTGACACGAAATGAAAGTAACAAGGTTTATTTGTTTGTTAAATAAGTCTATAAACTTGTTATTAATCAAAACATGATAGTTTTTAGAAGGTAATTATTGATTATAGTTATGATAGAGCACGAATATGTTTAAGTTTTTTAAAACTGAAACAGCCTATAGCGAGCTCACTACAGTTATGCTACAGTTCAAAATAAAATTACTTGAGTAAAAGTTCTATATGTCTTATAACTTTAAACATCAAATATTTTTGTGAAACCAAATTAGTTTTAGTTTCTATACATTTAGGTATTGTACAATGATAACAAAACTAAGCTATAGTCGTTGAAAAACATTATAAAAACTGTTTTTAAGCATATAACCTACTTAAAATTTTTACTTACTTTTTTTTAATGCTTATAAAAATAAAAATAGCAGTAGTTCAACGACCTTGAATGTTTTTTATCTAAAACTGTTTAGTTTTTTATCAACTAACTTATTTATTTTCAGGTTAAACTATAGGTTAGAATTTTCAGGGTAAATTAAAGAAGTTCAAATGAATTCCATTCCATATTTTTTTTACATGTTAGTCTTAAATATAACTTTGTACGTAATATTAAAAATAATGTATTAGCTCGTTAACATTAAACAAAGATAAATATAAAAGTAATTGCTTAAGTAGACTTATTTGTAAAACTTATAAATAGCTAAATAAACTTACCCTATATTTGCTTATTTATTAGTTACCGATGAACTATAACTAGTTGAGAAACGATTGCGGATAAACACTATGGAACTTTAGCACTGTATGCATTTGAGCATTTATTTTAATGTTTATCAAAAACAAAAAAAGCATTTATTTTTTAAAGAGAACGACTCTTAATTTTGAAAACATTGAAGTAAAGTAAGCAGTTTATATGTTTGACTTATGACATTAGAACAAGTAAAATAAATGAATTCTAACAAGTATGGTCAATATACTTGGTGTGGAGAAAACCTTTCGGTCATCTTTACGGTGAAATTGTAGATAATTATATACATTAAAAAAAAATTGAGACCAAAATTTTGTTTTTTTTTTGTATATTATATCATCTCAAAAGTTAATGAAATCTTAATATATAGAATACATTGTGTACATAAAAAGTTGTTAGTTTTTTCACTAAGCATATATATTTCGAAGCGAATTCACTTTCGAACTGTTTCAGTTTTAAAGCTTTGAAAAGTATTATAACTATGCATAATAACTTTTAACAAACTCAGGTGCTTCAAATGCAAGCATATAAAATCAAAAAAAAATTATGAGATTAGTAAAGTTAGAATTTTATTTTAACTGACTTTATAAGATCCAGTATCAACACTTTCCATCAGCTGCTTTACTTTAGTCTGTCTATGTTTTTCCGCTACTCGTTGGGCAATTATACTTAAAATATTGGCTTCTGGGTTTCTTTTTTTTAAAGATGATCTAAAAAGTTATTTAAAAGCTAAGAACCTATTGGCTTAAAAATTTTTGAAATGTTTTAATGTTTAACATTATATTTTAGCGTTCATGTACTTTGAACTTATACATTTTAATATGAAATTTAATATTTTTACTTTTTAAAAGCTTTTATAACTAAAGTGGTTTAATTGAAGCACAATGCTTTTCTGTACATACATTGTTCTTTACAAACAATATACCTGTAATGATAAGGACGATCAATTCTTCTTGAAATGGAGTTAGAGCTGTAACTAGGTGCAGAAGTCACAAATGCAAGTATGGAAGACAACAATACAATAGTCATCAAAGTTGATCTCATTCTAAAACGTACACAAAAGTTTAAAAGCTAGTATAGTTTTTAAAATTAATCTTATTGTCACAGAAAATGAATTAATAAAGTTTTTTTAATAAGTCAAGGTTCCATTTGAAAAGAATACTTGCATGTAATAAATAAAATACAAAAATATTAGTTGTAATATATAATAAAATTAAAACTAGTTGAAAGTAACAAAAAGCTTACTTGCTGAAACTTCCTATAAACTCAATAAAAAGTTGAGGCAGTGTTTATTAATGTTAATTTTTTTTAAAGAAGCTATAAATAATTTAATTTTTAGTCTTGTTTATGTACTTGTGTTAAAAATTATTAACATTATACAAATTGCGCATTTGATACTTTATAGAGCAAGAAAAAAAACAGAAAAAGTTGTGCTCAAACGAGATTGCGAGAAACCTAGGAAGAAGTTATTTTGTGAGATTCTAAACATTTTTCAAAGCTACCAAACAAACAAAAAAACAGTTAATTTACAGCTAAATGTAATATTATAAACAATAAACTTTTTGTATTTCTTATATCATGAAAATACAATAATAAAGTTTTTTTAATATTTAGTACACAAGTTCAACTAAATTACGTTTAAATTTTAAAATTCATAAACTTTGAACACTTTTTACATACTTGAAAAAATATTGTTAATTAAGTTTCCTGAAATTTAAAAAATAAATTAAAACAGCTTAAATATAGAAATAGTTTTATTTAAATTTCGTTTTTCATAACTTTTAATTGATGACTTGTTTTTTTTTTAATTGTACTTTTCTAACAATTGTTGAAGTTTTAGATTAAAATATAGCTTGTTTTATTGATAGTCGCTAGTATACTGGGCTATTAATTGTGTTTTTAACATGCTTTTTACAGTATAAATATACAGATTTAGTAACAACAAAATAAATTTTGGTAAAAAAATTATTGTTAGAGTTTTTTTATAAATAAAATTTTATTGTAGCACTTTTGTACTGTTATTGACTAAATTTTATTATATTATATATAAATAGCATAACGCTTTAGTTAGTAAACATATTTTACACTTAAACTTTAAAATACTAAAACATATAACTAACACACTCAATACTAAGTTAGTGATAATTAAAAAGGATTTACACTGTAAATATAGTTTTGATCATTGTAAAACAGTGTAGTTGCTCATTAGGGAATGAAAAGATAATAAATAAATCTAGACGATTGATCGCTTGTCAACATCAGTAAAACATTGACATTGAAAATGTTATACACAACATTGCTTTTGCCTATTGCAGATGATCTAATTTTATTACACTGTAAAGCTACTCTTCACAAAATTCGACAATAAACCTTTTAATCTAAAATGTACTTTGTAAAAAAGTTTTATTTACAATTAAAAATACCATATCACAAAGTTTTATAGAAGCTTCATTATTTTTGTTTATTAAGTTATTAAGTTATATAAATAAATTTGAAATACTTTTAACAGTTATTTAGAGAATATATGGTTAGACACGCAATTTATAGTTGTAAAGCTATTAAACTTTAGCATTATGCAGTCCATCGTTTACTTCTAAAATAGCAAGAAGTATTTATAATCGTTTTTTTAGATTACTTTGTTAGCTAATAACGATAATGTTTAGCTGCTTAGGTCATAAAACAAAACTATTCTATAATTTAAAACACAGTTTATAATCTAGTACGCGACTTCAAAAATGTACAAAGTTA
>NW_028140616.1:0-21060 GCF_965202585.1 Thalia democratica | reverse complement strand
TACTTTTTAATAAAAGCATTACTTTTTATGTAAAATTAATTAGTAAATATATTCAAAAGCCAACTTTCAGCACATCATAAACACTAAGTTTTATGAAATGTAGCAACTTTCAAGAAAATATTAAACAACATTTAAAAACTGATACAAACTTTATTTTTAATTAATATCTTAAGTAAGATATTTAAGTTAAAAATTTTTGCACAAATAAAAACATCTATAATTTTGCATTAAGAATAGAAGATATTTTTTTAATGTTTATAAATTATAAATATCCAATGTGCAGTTTTCAATAGCTTTTAACATATATTTTGTAAACTAATTTTTAGTTCTTCATATACTATGTTTTGTCAAAAAGGAAGAAAAATTAGTTTTTTTAAGTGATTTAACAACCTCTATACCAGTACTTTTCAAGCTAATAAAATTCTGTGCACACTAAACTGCGTAAAATTATTTCTATGTACTCCTAAACTACGCCGCTAATGGTACGAACACGTAATTGACTTCAATATTTTTAAGAAGGATACTGCAGCAATTTCTGCACTTTGTTTTTTTAATATTTTTGAAAGTTGTTTTGATAGGAAGATACTACTGAAAATGATCTTTAAAAAAGATAATAATATTAGACGTTAGGTATTTACCTGGCTTGCAAAATTTATAAATCAAATAAACAGTTTATCCACGAATAGTTAAACAGTTTTAGGATTTTTAAGTTTAATAAAATATATGTGAGTTTAATTAATTAAAAACAATTTAGTTTAGAAATATCTTTTATAATGGTTATCGGTAAGCTATCGTTAATAGGACTATAATTTTGCCTTTTCATTTTATACAAAAATTTAAACAAGTTTTAAAGAAACACCTTTAATTACTTATCTAATTTTTGTAAACTCATTTACTCTGATTTTAGGTTACAATCAATTCTGATAAAAACAGATGAACTGAAGTTTTAATCTAAAATAAACCATTACTAATTTAAAATAAAATGTAAAAAATTGTACTATTACAATGAAAACTGCACATGTTTTTATAGTGAAAACTTTAGAATTGCAAACAAAACAGTGTATTATTATTTTGAATTACTTTTGCTCTGTATAAATATTGTCTTAATATAAACATAATAGAATTGATTCGTTTTGACAACGAAGGACTGGTAAACATTTTATAAATTGTAGTTTTAAAAATAGTTTAAAATATTTTTGTGAAAAACTTAAGACTACATTACTAAAAAAACTCAGATTATAACAAGAAAATCGAAATGTGTTAAAAATATTTAGTATTTTAATTTATTTACTGATATGTTATTTAGCTAATAAAAAAACTATAAAACTTTATCGTTTTGATGTACTTATTTACAATTACTTTCCCTGGAACTAATACTTTTACAAACTCTAATAGGAGAAAACACTTCGTTAATTTACTTTTTCAAGATTTCAAATAGGAATCACATATACTTCCACTTATAAAATCAGATTAACCATACAAAACAGTTTCCTACTTGAACAAGCTTAACCAGTTATTTTCTAAAAAGCAAACATTTTTTAGATTAAAAAGCGTACATCTTCACTATGCTACATATTTGTAGTTATTAGACAAATCAACTTAATTTTAAACAATTTTTCATGCTTTAAAGCAAAACTTTCATATATCTAGAAGAGTTTTAAAACCACATTAAATGTTACGTTTAAACAAAAACAAAAACTTAGTCAGCAAATCATATTCATAACTATCTAAGATTTAATTAAAGTTTTAAAAATTTAACAACTACGTTTACAATTAAATTTATTAATTTGAAATAAGTTTTAAACTAGTTTTATTGTAAAAATTGCAGTTAAAAGATTATTTAGCTATTTAAGTACAACGTTTCATTTAATTCACAATTTTTTGTCTAAATTTTAAAAATTATTTATATAATAAAAAGAGCTTACAATATATTTCGACAAATTAGCTCTTTGTACAAAAGAAATTATTACGTCATGAGTAACGGAGCTAAAAGCGGTCGGTCTATTGGTTCTGGTGTGAATTCCGGTTTTAGTACTGTTGGACGTAAAAAACTCATTAGTGGTGTAAGTTCGTTGAAGTACACAAAAGGTCTTGGTGGTGAGAAGCTAGCAAAAGTTCCTCTTCCGAATCTTCAAAAGCAAGACTTAACTTCTGTTGCAGATATCATTGATGATGTAAATTCAAACTCGAAATGTTGCGGCTTATGTGTTATCCAGTAGAAAAAAAATTGTGTAATTGCTTGTGCGTTACATTTGCGCTACGAATTTTTTTTTGTTATTAAGTTGTTGTAGTTGACTGAGTTCTGTTTTAATATGTTGTTATGTTTTCGTAAGTAATAAAATAACACAAAAAAACTTAATGTCTATTCATACTAGTCATTAAAAGATACTATTTAATACTATTAAAACATTTTAGTAATTTAAATGTAAATTAAACTAAACTATTTTATCTCAAAATTCAAAAAAAGAAGTTCAATATTTAAACCTATGAGCCTCTTTTTAATGTTTAAATAGAAAACTTCTAAACATTCTAACAATCTTAATTATATACTTTTCTTTTAATTTATACAACACTGTTATTTACTTGCCATTTATAGCTTAATATAGGTGAATTACACCTCTGATGTTTCTAATAAGTTTAAACCCAGCCAACGCTACTGCTTAATTTAACAGCATAAAATAAGTTTTGCAGACCTAAAAACGTTAATAGAATTAGTTTAAAGTATATTTTGAATAAATCATTATACGTATTTTGGTTTAAAAAGGCGTTGTTTAAAAAAATAGATTATTTTATACATCTTTACAATAACAATTAACTATTTCTTCTATTAATAATACTAAAATATTTCTTAGTCATCTTAACTCTTTTCGTATTGTAAATAAATGTTGGCTTGAAAACTCAATGAAAATGTTCAAAATATATAAATGGTTTTTTGTAAAGAATACATATACAAAAAGCAGTTGGTTGTTTTTATATAATTATAAAACAAAAGCTGATTAAAAGAAAACTAAGTTTAACTTTAAGCTAGTATTTGTACATTTATAATGAAGGTATTACAACAAATTAAAAATTTAATTTTACTCATATTTTTCAAAAAGATTAACTTATTTTGTTTTTATTTTCTAACCAACGTTCTATAGTTGTTAAAATTAAATTGTTAATTTTAACAGTACTAATACGTTTCATAACTTTTCGATTGACTAACTTGAAGCCTTCAGATTAAAAATAAAACAATAAGAAGAGTTTTTAATTTAAAGTTATCAAATTAATATTTTATATAAGGACTAAAAAACAAACTATTTAATGTGAAACAAATACGTTTCTATACTGAAAACTTATAGAACAAGCATAACAGTTTGCTCATAGTTTTGGACTTAATCTTTCTCTGTCAAAACACAATGTTAGACTTGATAGAAAGGAAAATTTTTAGTTTTATTAGACTAAAAATATTACAACAGTAAAGTTTAAATATTACTTTTACATTAATTTTAAATTTGCAGTCTAAATATTTTGATTAAGACGACTAATCCATACAGATGTGTATATTTGTTTAAGTAAATAAACATTTATCTCCTATCTAACCATTTTATCTTTATATCGAGCATTATTGACAAAAACAAAAACTTGTTTTAAAACTTCTAATATATTTATTTATCAATATAAAATTTCAATCAAGTACAAATATAAAGTCTTATTTTATAAATAACAGATCAAATATTTGATAGATTAACTTTTAAGTTTAATTTTGTTACTCTTTGTAGTTTTATTTTTTTAACACAACTCTTTTCTAGTTTCATAGTCGATAGACTGGTGAAATTAAAGTAAAATATGAAACAAAAGTTATTTAAAGATACTTAATACAGAATAAAATCATTATGTAAAGTTATTATCGATAGGTTTAAAACAATTTTCAAGTATTTTTGTGTACTTTAATAATATTTGATAAAGTCGATATTTCTTTCAACTAAAATCTGGTAATAAATAATATAGTAAAATTGCATTGTATTATGTTATAAGTATATTTTGACACACAGGTCTACAAAGGATGGTCAGCTACTTTTATTCATTCCTGAATTATGGATTAGTTATACTCAGAATTCCTCTCTCCGTAATTTGTTTATTTATTTACTTTTTATATGCTATTTTTATCATTTACTTTTCAATAACACTATTTCCGTTAACCATTAACTTTGTTCGGTAAGCTGTTATCGGTTTTTTTTTTCAGTTTTAACTTGTTTTATGTAACTTTTGCAAAGATTTGAGCTGAACGGTTTTCCTGGATATAAATTTCCTTCATAATGCTAGAAGAAGGGTACACTATGAATACTTTATTTTAAAAGGAAAAAATTAAAAAGATTGATAAAAGTCTAATTCATTTTACTTACAGTTTTTTATAGTGTTTTATATCCTTTGATGACTAGGGTCGGCTCAAAACTAGTAGCTCTTGTTTAATTACACCTTCTTTTAATATATCTAAAAAACTTTGCTGAATTTAAATTCTAAAATGTTTTTTTTTTTTTTTAAGTGGCCATGTAATTACTAAAAATTTTGCAACTATATCACTTATAAATATTTATCTAAGAGTTTGTAAATTTATTTTTAGCTAAATATTTTTCGTTCATGTTTTCTTAAGTTGAGGTTTAATGAAACCGAAATTACCTACAGAACGTAACATTGTTGTCAAACTAAGTTATTTTTAAGTGAAATTCATAAGAGTATAATATGTTTTATACAATAACTTTGTTTTTATAATTTATTAAGTTATTTAATCTTTTGCCTTTTATCTTTTAACAAAAATTAATCTAGTAAAATGAAGACTAAAGAGTTGTAAAATTGTTTAGTCCTCAAAAAAAAAATCAAACTTTTTCTATTCAGTAATTTTAATAATATTTGTAATATATAGGTAAACTGTCATTTACTCATATGACGTATTTTAGAGCATTATTTTACAGACTTCTGGAACCAATGTGATCCCTGAAAATGGTGAAGAAAGTATTAGTTGTTCAATGAAAATTTTACTTGTGTTGGTAGATTTCTGGTGTATGTGATTTAAGTTTTCAAATGTTGAATATAAGAGTAAAAACAACCAAGTTCTATGACAACACGTAAATACAACAGCATTACTTTTGTGATGTGCGCTATTAATAGCTGATACTTATACTATCTTTTTAAAATGTCATAATGTTATCATTTCAAAATTTGTAACATTTGAGAGCCTGTTTGCAAATGGAAACGTTTAACTAAAATACACAAAGTTTTTAAGTTAAAAAGCTATTATTGTTAAACAATTTAAAATTGTAATTTATCTTTTAAGTAAATGTTGCAGTTTTTCTACAAGTTTTATAGTTATTTAATTTAACTAAACATTTTACTTGTATAAAAGTTTTTTTAGAGTAAACTTTTATTGGTTTTAAATAAGGAGTAATTAGGAGTTAGTTTATATTAGAGCGAATTATCACACATTTATTAACATAAGGCTTTCTTTATAAATATTTTGTTTTTTAATTCTTCAAATTTAGACTTTTACAGTTTTCAACAAAACAACTAAACTGTCATTTCAACTGTTCGACTTTAAAGTTAATACAGTGAAGTTGTTATTTTTTAACTGGTTTTAAACTTTTAAGTGTTTTATTATTATTATAATTTTAATAAATATTATTATTGTTATAAAAAGTAAATTATTCCTTTTGATATTTCATTTTATAGTTTTAATTTAGTTCCCTATATATTATAGTGATAACCAACAAACAAATATGATCTTCTTGTAAGTTAGTATTCATAAACACTAGTTAATTAAAACCTTTTAGTATTTTTTAAAATTGTTTTCTTATTGGTTTTATACCTATGATCTAGCTAAAATATTATGTCTACCAATACCAAATTTTAATAAGAATAAATATTTTTTTAAATTTAGTTTACTTACTGATACTGAGATCATTAAGTAAGATACTGTTAGTAAAATATTTTAATATAAAAACTAAGAATTGAAATTTTGCTAAATAATCAAAATATGTTGTTAATATTATAATAAAAGCTTGAGGAGTACTTTTTTTTTACCATAGATAAATTCCCTACCACTTAAGTAGAAGTTAACATGCTTTTTAAAGATTTTTAGTTGAGTTACTAATAGAAATATTTTAATATGAAACAAAATTAAGCTACACCACTGTTAAAAGCACAGAAACGCCACTGTATGAATTAAATACTTTATTTACTTATAATTAAATGACATGAAATTTTATTTTATCATGTTTTGAAATTAAGTTTAAGAGTATTGTAGCAATCGACATATTATAAAACAGTTCAAAAAGTTCTGTATCATTCAAAAACTATTGAAGTACTTCTTTATAGAGTAAAAGTTTTATTATTCATCTAATTCATTGCTTTTAAAAGTTCATTTTTAATGAAATAATTATTAGTACTTGTTTCTTGAACTAAAGTTAATTACTTCAGTTAAGTTTAATTGCAAAGACTATTTAAAACATTTTATAAATTGATACTACGTTTTAAGGCGTTAAACGTCTGAAAATTAATTTGTTGTTTACAAATTGTAACAACTCATCAAACTGCATTTGTAAGCTGTTTAAATTTGACAAAAAGTTCTGAGTTAAAGTACTTGTTCATTCATGCGTTTAATAGAAAAATAGCAAGGTCATGTGCTTTACTGATGCAAGTTTAATACATTTAAGATAAAGAGTAAAAGAACAGAAAAGAGATTACTAATGTAACTTTGCAAAAAGTTAAAAACGCTACTGTATCAACCAGCCACAGAGAGTGGTGGAAGCATTCAACCCAAGGCCTGCGGCAGTTAACATGATATTTCACAGTAGACATTTATACTATTTTCCTGTGTTATATAAATATTTTTTAATAATCTTACTTTTTATAATTAGTGTGCATTTACATTGTAAGTAGTTGAATCTTGTTTTGCTTATTACATTCTTAAATTATATTCATATTAGATTAAACTTTGTGTAAAGTTTTTACCACATTTAAAGTTTTTACTAAAGTATGATGTTTTTTTTTTGTTAGTGTTTGTAATTGTTTTTTAATATAAAGTATTTTCAATCATTAATATAATGGTTCCTATTTTTCTATAGAAGAGCCACAAGTACTATTAGTATCAGAATTCAATATACGTTAAGTATAAATTTAATTATGGTTTTTAGTTCGGCTGTACAATGTACACTACATTAAAACCCTACAAAAATCAAAGTAGTTAAATTGTTTTGAAATTTTTTGTTCTTTACTTGTTAAAAAGTACCACTTAAAAATATATAAGATGTAATATTTATTTTATTTTAAAAAATAGTTATTTTAAACTTATTAGAAAATAATAAAAATACTAAGATTTGTTTTTTCTTATATTAAATGAAATTATGCTTAAATTTAGGTTCTCATAAATATAAATTAGGAGTTAGAAACGTACGGCCCTCGGGACGGATCTGGCTAGCGTAGTGAAAATTACCGGCCCCTCAAACTTTTTTTAAATTAAAATAGAATTTGGCCCACAGACAAAAATTACCGGCCCGTGAAGCATTTCAAAAAAAAATTATATAAAAAATAGCCAGCCAATGTAAACACTACAAAATTTTTACAAAATCATTTTTTATAATTTTCACAATACAAAACTGTAAGTCTTTGACCCTTAAAATGTTTTCAAAAATGGCTTTTTCTAATTGTGTTGTGATAAAAAGACCATTTTGTTCTAGTATTTTTTTTCTGTTTCAAGTCAGTTGAAATATTCATTTTTCAATTTATTTAAAAACTAATTTTTTATACTAACTTTGATGATCTTACCTACCATAATGACTTTCATAAAAAGTGAACGAGTCAAAAACTGCTGTCTTTCCCAAGTAAGTAGTGACTTGTTTTTATAAATGTTAATTAAAGTCTAAAATTTTTTCTAAAAAATGTGTCACAATTATCAAGTCAAACTGCTTAGCTTCACAATTTAGAAAAATTCCAAATTGAGAAAGCGTTTTTACTCTTTTATACTTTTTATTTTTTATTTTTGGCTAGTTGATTTGTTATATGTATAAGTTTAAAGATAACTATTAAAAATTCAGTAGTATTATCTCATTAACTTTAAGTATGATTTTTTTAGCAACTTTATTTGCGTGTGTTTGTAATAAATTATTACTATCTCAAAAATTTGAATTTAATTTTTTTTAAGGCAAAACAGAAGAAACTTTTAAGTTTTTCAACTTAACAATTGTAACTATTTTTGAGTTTTTAAAAATTATGCCTCACTCTCAGACTACTAAAACACTCATGCTAGTTAAAAATTCTAATAAACTCAACCAATTTAGGATAGCTCTTGTATTTTAATAAATGTATGGCAAAATTATACAGTTTTATTATTGTTTTTTTATTTTTGTTTTCATAAAAATATTCAATATTATTTAAGTTAATAATATTTTTTTCAACATGACTCATATAAGCTTTGAATTATATCTTCTTTTAACTAAAATTAGTTTTTGATAAACTATTCTGGAAATTTGGTCAAAAACAGTGGCACACCTATTAAAATGAAGAGTAATAAAAATATTTTGCTTGATAAATAAATTTAATGGATTTGTTTTACCTCCTTTAATTGAAATATCAAGTTATATTATTAGTCTAGAATTAAGAAAAATCTATAAACTTAAAAATTAAAAAAAAATAATCTGGTAATGAAAGGAATAAGGTACTTTAAAAATAATCAGAAAAAAAAACCTTGAACAGTTTTTACATGTAGAATGATGAAATTTAAATTAGAAAAAAACCAACTATACACAAAAAGTATATATGTTTTAAAACTTGTTTATTGTAAAATAAATTTTCTTTAGTTTTATGGTTTTTGGCCTTACACAGTTTTTGGCCTTAAAAGAAAATTTTTACTAAAAACAGATAGGTAAATTTTACTTTCAAAAATCTAGAAAAGACATCTAAAAGCTCAAGATATCCACACAATCAGGATACTCACTGTACTCCAGACAGTTTAATTCATATTTTTAATTTCAGGATTACTCATGATATTTTATTTTTGATAAAAAATTTATGATTGTTTTATCATTTCTGAAAATCTCATACCAGTGTTTTTTTTAGATTTTGAATAAGTTTGATTTTTTAGTTATTTTTTTTAGTTTATTTATAACATTTTTTGTTAATTTGATTTTGAACAGTTTTAAAGTTTTTATTTAAAGATTTGAAAAAATCAGGGTGGTTTAATGTCACTCAGGACAATTTTTTGACTCTAAGAAAGGCAACGTTGCACCATGTATTATGAATATATACGATTAAGGTTTGATAATTTGAATAAATGTATATGTATGAAAAAAGTAGTTGGAACCAAATATGTAAAAGCAACACTTTTGCACGAAGACGCTTTTGCACGAGGGGCCACTTTTGCATAAATAGACTTTTGCATGGATTTAATTTTTCTGAATTAGTTTAAATTTTTTACAAATTTTTATTTTTTATTTTCTTTGTATAAATTCATGTTTTTAATTCTTAATTGTTAATATTACTGTTGCAGTTAAATTAAAACCTCAGTCGATACTTTTTTTCTTTCTTTTGTTTTTTATTTCATTTATTCTATATTTCTTGTTTTTATTGATAATTATATAAGTAATTGTCTGTTCTTTTTTTCACTATCACTGTTTACCTCTAACCCTTACCCTTGGTCAATTATTTTTTTTTACATTTTTTATATAAATTATTTTTATTTATTTGTTTTTCTTTTATTTTATTTATATATTTATTATTAGTTAGCTTTTTTATCTTAAATTTTACTACCTTTGTTACACTTAACCCTTACCCTTGGTCGTTAACTTTTTTTTTCTCGTTTTTTAGATAATTATTTTTAATTTATTAATTGAAATTTTTACTCTCGAGAAAAATGACCCTTCGTGCAGAATTAACCCTCCGTGCAAAAGTGTCTTCATACAAAACTGTCTCTTCGTCCATATTTGACCCGTTTCCATGAAAAAGTACTTTTATTAAAGGGCTATTTAAAGTTATTTAGCTGTTCTGTTTGAGACTTCTCATATCTTCAAACTAACATTTTTGACCATAAACAACAACAAGGGTGCGCTAATTTCAAATCGAATCGGTAATCAAGTTCACGTGCACATTTTTCAAAACCCTCATGCATCTAGATTTAAATAAGTATTATGTCTGATCAACCACAACTATTTTATCGACTAATTTTAGTTTTTTTTTAAATCTAAATTTATTTATTATATTCAAATAATTTATTGTTTTGTTCTTTTATATGTGGTAAAATATACAATAAATCTTGATTAGTTTATTTAAACTAAAAGGTAAAATTTAATATTGTAGTGTTAGTTTAGTGTTGAATTAAATATTATTGGTGTAAACTCCAGCCAAGGGTTGTCAAAATTAGATTCATCAAAATACTTAATAATTACTTTATGCTTTAGCTTAAAATATTACACTCGAGTAACTTTAAGTAAATAAGTAAGTCCTAAACAAAACATTAAACTTAATCAAAGTATTACACGAATAACCGAAAGGTTTTTCGTACGCTAGGTCATTAGACCAAATATTTTTTAGTGCTCAAATAAATTATTGTGTTTATAAGACTAACTAGTTTTAATTAAGTCCATCGTTATAATGAATATAAAATTATGAATAATTAATAAAAAATAATATAGTTGAAAAAGACAGTTACATACTTGAAAAAAACTTTGTAAATAATTAATTGTTTTAAAATCTTAAATATCCGATACATTAGTATCAAGCAAGATCCAAGTAATTTTTAGAATAATTTTCCAGCTGGATCCGGATCTTTTCAAGGGTTCAGCTGGATGCGGTAGACCACTACTTCAAATTACTTCGACCGGCCAAGTATTACCTTTTTCAGATTTAGTCCGTTGGTTATTTACGTTGACCACCTCTAATCTTAATCTAGTACTAAGTTTTGTCTTTTTTAATGTGAATAATCATATTCTTATTAAAAACTAGTTTATATTTTTTTTTTCAAACAGGATTATAATATTTTTTAATTTTATACCTTTTCACCCTTATAAATACCCGAAAAAAATGTATTCCATACAAAAGTACTTTGAAAGGAAAATTGAAGATTGGTTGGTGTGGAAGAGCTTGAGGGACGTCCACAAGAACGCGAGTTTTAAAGGCAACGTTACAGTGCACAACTTTATACAGGGAGGTTTGGGAAATTGCGGAATGATGACGGCAATGGCGTCCTTGGCCACAAACGACCAAATTTATAACAAAGTGGTTGAACAGATCGATTCAAAAAGCAAGACACTCGAAGAGAGCGATCCTGTAAATACAAACAAAAACGATTCAAAAATTGTTTTTAATCTTTACAAAAACGGTAAACTTCATCGCGTAGAAGTTAATGACTGTTTGTGGTTTTTTTTCAACAAACTTTATTACTCCAAATCGTCAAACAAAAATTTTGTCGGTCCTCTTCTTGAAAAAGCATTAATCCATTTACACTTTGACGGAGAGTATAAATCGGCGCAAAGTTGTAATGGGATTCTAATGTTATCTAGCTTAACAAATGCTTTGTTTGAAAAACTCGTTTTTCATTGCAATTTTCTGATTTACAAAAATCACGATGTTGTTTTACACGGTTTAAAAACCAAGTCCCCAATGTTAGTCTCGTTCAAAAGAACAGGGAGAAAATTCAATTTGCGGCCGGGACATTCCTACCTCTTGGTAGACATGAACAAAGACCTCGTGATACTCTACAACCCTCACGGAAAAATCATGAAAGTGCCCAAACAGACCTTCTTCGGCCACGTGGGAATAATAGGCATCTCTTATTTTAACAACAAAGTGTTTGGCATGCCGGGAGAAATCAAAGTGGCTGAGTTCACAGAGGGCTGGCAGCTGGGTGAAGATCCGCAGAATTCGGTTCACATCAGCCATGACCTTCAAGCGGAGGAAGACGATAACGAGATTCTGGTCAACTTGCTCGGCAACCAGAAGCTCGACATAGAATTCAACGTGCTCATGCATGACGATGGAGAGGACTTGAGTTGTCAGTTGAGAGCGCAGGTGAAAACTAACGATTCGCTGAGGTTCAGATGCCAACGCGGGATATACGTGCTGCTGTTTATTTTGCGCAACAACGATAACAATGCCCCGCACTACAACGATATCTTGAAGTTCTCGGATACAGAAAAGTTTAAGTTATTTATCCGTTTCGCTTCTACCAAATAAAAAGTTAAATAAAATCGCTATAAGAATGACACAAAAGAAAAAAAACTTGTTAATACTATCTACGAACAGTAATTAAAATTTTAACATTATAGACACTCTTTTAGATTCTTTAATGATTAAAAGATACATAAATACTAGCTAGAATTGTCTTAAACTATACATATCTTTAATTTATTTTTCATGCATAGTGAAACAAACAATGATTTTTTTAGCTTCCGGTAAAAAAAATAAGGGCTATAGCTAATTAGACTTAGATGTGTACGAATTTCGTCATTAAGAGAAAATTAAAAATAAAATCCAGATAATTATTGGTTTTATAAAAAATATAACCGTTAGTGCGTTATTTCTAAATAAATGTTTATAAAACACATGGTAATTTTTTTTCTAGTCACTATAACTGTCACATTGTTTTATTTTTATTAGGTTTTTAATTGATGATACTAGTGACATAAAATTAACTTTAAAGAATTTTTAGTTATTTGTGTTTAACAAATCAAAAGTCCAGTTAAAAAAATTGTATAAATAAACGGTATAGATTTTGTAGGTAGATAATTTTTTTTTTATTTTTTATATGAAAAAAAATGGCAATGAGTTTTTACACCTTACGGAAGTTAACTAACCCCCTTTGTAATTATTAAATGTTTAATGATTTTCTTAAACAACTTTAAAAGTACACCTAAGGCTTAACATATGTTTTTATTTAACATATCTATTAAGAAAATTATAAAACACTTTTAACCTTTTTTTTTGTAGTCTTCGAACATTATTTGTTTATTAAATCTGGTCATTAATAATTTTAACTTTAAAAAACTTGTCTGTATATCATATAAATTTTGACGTCAACAAAAAAAAAGCAAACATTACTTAGTAAAAAGTATTGTTTCTATAAATATATCTTCTATACAAACTGCTACCTATTTCTATTATAAGCCTTATGAAGACATTGGTATGCAAAACGAATTCAAACTTAGACTATCAGAATCGAATATAAAATCAAACTGTTAAATGTATGTCTTTTGATTTTATTATTTACAAAAAATAAATTAACGATGGTTTAAAAATCTACCAGTTTATTGCACGTTTTGTTCAAATTAATTTCGGACAACCGTCCTTCATCAGTGAACTTTAAAACTAGTAGAACTAAACACATTCATGCAACAAAAAAATAAACAAAATATAAAAATATATTATGACGTAGTAGTTCAAAACTATGTATAAAACTAAAATTTTAAAAGCTAGACGATTTTTACATTGTAATGATATTTTTGTATGTAAAAGTAAATTAAAATGAAATGTGTATAAAATCAAACACTTTACCGTTATAAACTTTTAAATTAAAACCTATCTTAGTAAAGAAATGTTTGATGTAAGTTATTGTTAATAAATAATTACTGCTATCGGCGAAATATAAATAAAAAAAAAACTTTTCCCAAACAATACTTAAAGTAATTATAAAAACCTTTATTAACAACAAACTGTATCTTACAACCTTTTTATCTTAAAGAAATAGTTTAATCCCTGAATAAAAATAACTATTTTGAAACGAAACTTAAATTTAAGTAAGATAATAATACAAAAATTATATAAAGAACTAAATTAACTTGTTTCAGCAGCAAATTATTTTTTCTAATATATTGTTTTTTAAGGTAAACATTTTATCAAATAGACAAACGGTTAAAATCTATTGTGAAACAAACAATATTTTTTGTGAAACTATCCTTTTAAAAACCGATTACTGTAAAGTTGTTGATTTTATAAGTTTGCTATTATCTATAAAAAGGCAGTATTGTTTTATTTATGTTTATACTTGCTTGTAATAAATTAACCCTGGTAAAACAATTGAATTAAAAAAAAAATTGAATTGCAAAAATTTTGGGATTTATGCGGCAAAGTGCAATGTTTGTGGTGAGCACTATGTTGGACAGACAATTACGTCTTTTTCCCAAAGATAGTGATCTCACAGACATAACTGGAAGAACATGACCACCAGTGAGACAAATGATCGAGCTGCATTCAAACTTCACTACACCAACAAGCATCCAACATCGAACAAAACTTTTGAAGAAGCATATTCAACCACTTTTACAGACTCAACAAGCAACCATACGAACTTAGATTATTTAGAGAGTAAATGGGTTAATTTATTACAAGCAAGTATAAACATAAATAAAACAATACTGCCTTTTTATAGATAATAGCAAACTTATAAAATCAACAACTTTACAGTAATCGGTTTTTAATAGGATAGTTTCACAAAGAATATTTTTTGTTTCACAATAGTTTTTAACCGTTTGTCTATTTGATAAAATGTTTACCTTAAAAAACAATATATTAGAAAAATTAGTTTGCTGCTGAAACAAGTTAATTTAATTCTTTATATAATTTTTGTATAATTATCTTACCTAGATTTAAGTTTCGTTTCAAAATAGTTATTTTTATTCAGGGATTAAACTATTTCTTTAAGATAAAAAGTTTGTAAGATACTGCTTGTTATTAATAAAGGTTTTTATAATTACTTTAAGTATAGTTTGGGAAAATTTTTTTTTTTATTTATATTTCGCCGATAGCAGTAATTATTTATTAACAATAACTTACATCAAACATTTCTTTACTAAGATAGGTTTTAATTTAAAAGTTTATAACGGTAAAGTGTTTGATTTTATACACATTTCATTTTAATTTACTTTTACATACAAAAATATCATTACAATGTAAAAATCGTCTAGCTTTTAAAATTTTAGTTTTATACACAGTTTTGAACTACTACGTCATAATATATTTTTTAACTTTTATTTATTTTTTGTTGCATGAATGTGTTTAGTTCTACTAGTTTTAAAGTTCACTGATGAAGGACGGTTGTCCGAAATTAATTTGAACAAAACGTGCAATAAACTGGTAGATTTTTAAACCATCTATTTTTTTTATTTACTGATGCAGGGGAAAAAAAATCACTAGTACAAACAATTGACTTGTGTCCTGGACCGATTTTCGAATTATTTATAAATCTTGATTTTATTATTTGTAAAGATCAAATATATGTTTTTAGACCAGAACTAATTAAGTTTATTAGATCTCCTTAGAAATTTAAAAGCAATTAGAACTATTACATGATTGAATAACTTTATAATTTTTAAACTAATCTAAAATTTATTTCATAGTTTTGTTTAGGGTGTACTCTGACGTAAAAAAAATTAGACACAAGTATTTAATTAAAACGTTTTATATGGATTTACCAAATTAAACAACTTATCGCAAGTAAATTGCTGTTTAGTAGTTATTTACAAATTATTATTTTTTGTTTTTCACATAAACAATAAACCAACCTACTAGACTAAGTAAAAAATTTAAAAAAATTATTTAAAAGTAGTTTAAATTTTTCAGTGAAAATAAATCAAAATAATGTTTATGTCGTGTTAAAATTATTGTTATCATAGTTTTTTGCGCTAGTAAGGTATTGGCTGCAGCATACAATTCTTTAATTAATTAAATAAATAAGATAAAGATTTTTAAAATATAAAATGTCTAACAGTTATAAATAGTAAAATCTACAATTTTTTATGTTTTACAAACTTAAAAAAACATTTTAAATTTTACACCATGAAACAATTCGTTTTTAGACTTTGAATTTTAATGATAATATTCATTTCTATTTAACTAAATGCAGAACCACAATGAAATAAAGCATTAAATAACAATTTTGATTAAGATACATTCGGTATAAACAGAAATTTGAAGTAAATATCTAATATCTTTATGGAAAAAACAATAAAATCTTACTGCATGTAGATAAAAAGTATACGATCATCACAAAATATTACTCTTTTATTTCATAGGCTAGTAACTAAATTCAACTTTGCTCGGAAACAAATTTACATGATTTTTTTTTATTTATTTATATCTTACTATTTTTAATGATTTTATCAATTCAGTTTTTTTGTTTATTTTACTATAACTGTTATCCCTAAACTTTACTAAAGGTTAGTAAAATGGTAATAGTTACTATTGTAATTTAGCACTAAAGCGTATAAATTTTGGTTTTTTTTAAGTTAGTAATTTCTCGCTCGAGTAAAAAAAAAGCAGTACCAGTTATTATGCTAGATCCTTACTCTCTGTCGGTAATTTTTTTTTCTATTTACTTAATTTATTTTCTTCTTATTTATTAAATGTTTTTAATTTGTAATAATAATTTTTAATAATTTTCTTTTAATTTTTTTTGTCACTTTTACCCCTTGCCCTTAACCTCAGTCAGTAACTTTTTTTCATATTTTTGCAAATTTATCTATTAGTTTTATTTCTGTTTTTTTATGAGTATATTTTTCCTGTTTGTTTTACTCTGGTGCAAAAATGACCCTCTGTGGAAAATTGTAACTCGTGCAAAATTGACCTTTAATTTAATTTTGTCTATGTGCAATTCAGTCCCTTCGTGCAATTTTGTCTAATATTGTCTAATATTTTGAATAATAGACAAATAATAACTTAATGTGTTTGGCTATACGATTTTTGCACTTACCTGTACTTATATATATAACTGATTACATCCTTTTTTAAAACTTATACCTTTATAAATTCAGAAAATCAAGTAGAAATCGAAACAACAAAACTTAGAATTTTATTCGAAAGAAACTTTAATAGAAAAAACAGTAAAGTACAAAAGCATAGGTTGATATACTTTGAAAATTTTCATAATCAAATTATTTACTTTTATTTCATTTAAACTCACTATTAAACATTTAATCTATATATATAAATAAATATATATATATATATAAAATAAGGTTAACGTTCAAACTTAAATACTTTCTACTGAGCCCACTTGAAGGGCTTTTAAATAATTTATTGAAATAGCGATTTTAAAAATTCTGGTACATATGTTTCATAAAGCTTTAATTTTTCATAAAGCTTTAATCATCAGCCAGTTAAATTCAAAAAAAAATTAACTTTAGAGTTAGCTGTCGCCTTGTAGACGATGTTCTCTGAACGGCAATTACCCCTTTTCAAATTATATTTACAGCTGCCAGCGCAGCCACATTTTCTTTGAATTCCTGAGTTTTGATTTAAAATTTTAATTCCGTTAAAACTAATATTGGAAGAAAATTTATTAATTTAGTCAAAAAACACTTCAATAAACAAAATCCGCTAATAAAAATTTTCAACAAACCTAATATGCGAATAAGTTATTCGTGTACGGCAAATTTAGAGAATATCATTAAGGCACACAACCAAAAAAATTTAAATCAAAACTCAGGAATTAAAAGTCAATGTGGCTGCGCTGGTAGCTGTAAGTATAGTTTGAAAGGGGGTAATTGCCGTTCAGAGAACATCGTCTACAAGGCCACATTTAACTCTGGCGTTGAGACGAGGTTCTATGTCGGCTTGTGCTCGACTCAGTTTAGATTCAGGTATGCCAATCATAAAAATTTCTTTTAAAGGTGGCACATATGAAAATGACACTGAACTTTCGAAGAATGTTTGTGGCCTAAAGCGCAGCGGTATTGACTTCGAAATTTCCTGGGAAGTTATAAAAAGAGCACAGCCTTTAGCCGACGGCAATAGCCCAATATGTAGGCTGTGCCTCAAAGAAGCATCAGCCGTTGTATATGCACAGAAAGACAAGAGATGCCTAAACAAAAGAAGCGAGTTTGTATCGTCCTTGTAGACATATATAAAAGTCGTTTTTAAAGTTTAAAAATTTTTAATTTTATCTTAAGATTACCTAAATTTCAATTTGCATCTTAACTTTATCTTTATCTCTTTCAATTATGTGTCCTAATATATAGTTACTCACTGAAGTTATATGAAATTTTGCTAGTTTATTGTCGATTGGTAAATTAATTTTTGCACAAGCCGTTTTTGCATGATTTTTGATAGTTTCAAAATTACGTCATAATCTATTTATGGAAAAAAATTTTAACTTTCATTAGTCATTTTGTTTTTTGCTTTATTTTAAACTTGTTTTGAAGCTGGTGAGTGAATAGTCACGAAACTCGAGTCCTTTGAGTTTTGCATCTTTAAATAAACCTTTTTTTATGTATATATATATATATATATATACATATAAAATAAAATAAAATGAGTTTAAATTCTAACTAGTCTATTTAATCTCGTCAGCTAAGAAAAGTATAATGAATTGTACTGGCTTTACTGTATGCATAGTGTAAAGTTAAAGTTGAAATTTTGATCGTTTTTATTTCTGATTATTAAACTTCCTGAAAATAGAATCTACTATTTCTTTTAAACACAGACAACCAACAAACAAATGCATCAAACCAAACTTTAATTGAGAGTCCACCCTCGTTGCATGAGAAGCCGGAAAGATAAAAAACCGCACAATGTTTATAGTAATCTTTAACGCTCCACAAGCCAAGATCTTCTTCAAAATTACCAAACAATTAAACAAGTTAAAGGTTTGAACGAAACAACTTCATCGCATTCAAGCACATCTGAAGTAAAAAAAACTTTCAGAGGTTATTTTCAATGTAGTTCTAGGTAGGGGTTTCCTCTATAGGGACGACTTTAGCGTTTAGGGGCAACAACTAATGAGAAAACTAAACGATAATTAAAACAATTAATGGGCGATGTTTAATAAAAGGGGACTATTATAAACATGATTGTTAAAAACCTTTTAGTATAATACTATATAGTTGTTTAAACTCTAGTCTATGCAAGAATTATAAAGTTTATTTTTCCTAACTTTCAACGTCTATTTTTATTTCAACTATTTAGAACGTCTATTTTAATAATGAAAGTTGAAAGTTGTATAAAATTAATTTCAAATTAGAAATTAAATAGGTTAACTCCTGAACTTAATTACTAATTATAAGTTTTTAATGTTTCTTAAATTGAAGTTTAAATACTAGTTTTTTTTTTAAATGACGATATGTTTTCGGAACTTATTCGAGTAAAGTTAAATGAAAGACTAATTTAGAATAAGAGTTTAAGTTGTTATCTGCTTTAAATATTTTTAAAACCTACAAGTTGACATAAAACTTTTATTTGGAAAACATTTTAGACTTTTTTCTGTTAATTTTTAAAACTTAACTTAATAACAATTTAAACTAGTATTAATGTTCATTAAAAAAATAACAATACAGGTAGTATGCCGACAACTAAAAACGTTACTACGTCATCCGAATCTGTTGAAAAATTTTTACTTAAAATTCTAATAGAACACTGTAATCTTGATATTAATTTTGACATTGTGAAATGAAACAAAAATTATGAGTTGGCTGAAATACCAAATTGGTATCCACCAAATATTAGAACAAGCTCCAAATAGACCACCAATTTCAAAATATGAATCGTCTGACACACTTGGTAAGCTGTTTAAAACTTATTAAAACAAATTTATATTAAAACAAATAGTTTTCTAGTTTCATATTGATAATTTTTAGTAACTAAATTACAAACATATTATAAAAAAGTTTAAAACTAAAATAAGTTTACTTATTGTCTAAGACAAAAAGTAAATAAATTTTAGAGAAATCAGTTAGTAAATATTTGTAAACTAACAGCTACAAAAAAAACATTAGAAGTTCCAGAGAAGCTCAAACTTGCGTAAAGCACCACCAGTTAGGAATTATAAGTACATAAAACTTTTTTAATTTGTGCAGTACTGTAAGTTGCTATAGAATATCAGAAAGTTCCAATACCAAAAAAAAATAAGTTTTTTTTTATTTGTTTGCAGTACTAAAAGAAGAGTTAAATAAAACTATAAGAGTAAATATAGGTTCAATTAAACTATTTACTACTTATTTGTATTGTTACAGTATATGTAATTTTTCTGTAGTTTTTATCTACTTTTATACTAAATTTATAAGTTTATAACTTCAACTGTCTAAATTTATTATACTTGATTTTGTTTAGCAATCAGTAAATATTTTTATATGCATATTTCTCATGTTATTAGTTTTATCATTAAATTTTGGTCTTTAATGCTCGAGTAAAAAAATTGGACCTTAATGCTTATTTATTTATATAAAAAAACAGAGTCTTTTACTACGTTCAACATATGCTTTAATAATTAAACAAATTTTTATTAGTTTACTTTAGTTCAAAAAATTTTTGGTAAAAGCTTAATATTTTTATCTACAGATTGCAATGTCAAACTGCTGCAAAATATTTGCATTATAACTATTGGAATAATTTGATTGAGTCTTTAAATTGTTCCTATCTTATATACTGTTATTTTCAGAAGAATTATTTTAATAAAATATATTTATATTATTTTTTTTAATTTTTTTAATTCCTGGAATAGATTTTAAGATGTTTAGTAGTTTTCGAATAAATTGAATTTGTTACGGAACATTTATTTTAAAAACTCATTACTTTTACACTCATTATAATTCCAAAAGTAAGTACAGTAAAGCTATAAAAAATTACTAGAAAAACTAGTGATACTAATAACTAAAAACATATAAAAAACTTAAAAAAAATAAGTTTAAATAATTAGTTGTAATGTTTTATTTTCTGTTAAACTAAAAATTAATTATAAAACAAATTAACCTTGGAGGTTTTTAGGCTGGAAAAAAGAAAAGTGAGAAAATTGTCTTGAAGAAAATATTTGGAACAAAATAAATAATTAAAATCATTTTATTTCGTAAGTATTTATTAACAACAATTTAAGCTTTATTTTTTAGCACAATGTGATGTTTTTCAAAAGGATTTTGATAGTTTGTTTCTTTTTTATTTAGATTAAGATTTGATATTTAGACAGTACTTTACTTGATAACAGTTTGCTTTTGATGTATTTTTAAGAAACGAGAAATTGCATACTGACTTTTATAATTTTTCTTCTTAAAGCTCTACGTTTTTTGTTACTTGTTTTGTATTTTTTTACCTGAATAAATGATAATATAACTA